>NW_010287500.1:23551-26051 GCF_000700745.2 Antrostomus carolinensis
TGATTCAGTACAATTAATTGGGTGGGAGAAACTGTAATATTTGTCATGCTTATAGAAATTATACTAGAAAACAAAAAAGAGAACACCATAGCATCCCTTATTGAAAGACAGAATATTTCGTTATTTCAAAATAATCAGTATGGTAGAAGTCTATTTTGTTCATTATAATCTATTCTGAATAAAATTTATCTTCCCTATTCACCATTCCTTCTTACTTAAAAAGATATCTACACTACGCTCCTCCTCAGACAAGTTGTAGCCTAAGTTTTCAGGCACCTCAAGCAAAACCAAATATGAGATGCTTTTTATAGAGAAGAATGTTAAAATGTATGTATCCCACACACATACCTATTTAGAGGACAGTAATGTTAACACTTATAATTCTTTAAATCCTGGAAACAAGAGGGAGCAAATCCTTTCATCTCTTGCAAAATAGTTTCAAAATTTTGCCCAGATAATAACAAGTTACTATTATAAATTGACCATTTATGTCAGTAGAAAGTTCTCATGATAGACTGTTTTTCTTACTTTTGGGAAGATCAAATTGTTGTATCCATTTCAAAAAGAAACTATGTGGTCTTTTCTTCTGATTTTTACTAGATTTCTGTGGAAGCTGTGGGAAATAGTGATAGTGACAGAGATAGTGACAAGTCTTTCCTAAACTGGCAATTCAGTGTGCAGATGGAGGACACAGTTGTATAGGTGAAAAGGAGTTTCTGCAAAGATTGCCTCAGGAAGAGTTTTGTGTTATATTTGTGGTCAATGTCCTTTACTTCCACTTCACAAAGTATGCAATTTTAGGAAGGACTCCAAATCTAGTGATTTTGCACTTGATTTCATGCTGACAGCTACAGTGTACCAACTGTTGTGGCTACTTGGGTGTCAAACATTTCTCCTGTTTCTTCTGGTTATTCTGTATGATTGCAGAAAGGTCATTTTTGTTTGGCTTTACCACGTGTTAAAACACAAGCAAAAAATAATCATTTCAGAAAAAGGGCTGTTGCCTAAAAATGACAAATAGGCTGAATTTAATTAACTAGTTTTTCTTTAATAATTGTGTTTGAAAATACCTTGTTAAAGTGTTTGGTAGGTCTGCCATCCTGTCTCATATGTAGTTTCCCTTTTGCTCACCCTTTTCAGTCTTCCTGAGAATTTTCTCTTTGTCTAAAATATGGGTGTACAAAGGTGTGTAATGTGGAAATCTGCTACACTACAAGCTCTCTAAACAAGCACCTGTAGCTAGTTGGCTACTGGTAGAAGGATGCTGACACGGTTTTTGTCTGCCTATCATAGGCATGTGCCATCACCCTGCTTACCTCCTCTTTTACATCCCCAAGACCTTTCAAAATCTTGCTTATCAAATGAAGGAAAGCTTTTCATTGAATTTAAGGGCTCCTTACCTGTACACCAGTCCCTATGTAAAGTCATTTGTTCCACGTGACACAGTCTCAGTGCCCTGCAACAGCAGCCACAAGCCACTTCTGGAGTCTGTCCATGGTCATTGCTCAGGATTGACAGCAAACAGCTCTGATATGCACCTCAGAGTTTTATAATGATGCCTAAGTACCTGAAGCCTTTCTCTGCACTATGCTTCTGTCGTAACGTTACATCAGTAACTTCAGAAAACCTTCCTCCTAAGTTTGAAACAGACAATGCCCTTTGATAATATGGACAAAAAATTCACTGGTGTTCCTTACTTTTCTCTGGTTGTTCACTAGCCCATCTCAACACCTGTATGGTCATTTTATAAAGTAGCTCCTGGGTTCCTTCTCCAGTTGTTTTCCTGAGGAGAGTTGAAGTAAGAGTTTTTGCAACCTTTCCTTTTTACCAGAGACATTCACAAAACAGGCCTCCCTTGCTGTAAAAAAATAGTCTAGTTAGATCATCAGACACTCTCCCTGACATCCTAAGCATTGCTAAACTCTACATTTTCCTACAGTCTTTGGGAAATAAACTATCATGCTTTACCTAAAAACTAATGGAACAGTGCTAGGAACAAATCTTCATCTTAAAAGGTCACTATAATCTATTTGATAAGGCTATGACAAATTACTGAAATAAGATACGTTAGCAATATTTGACAGAGAAACTTACGCAGGACCTAACCCAAGGGAGTGTAATTTGCCCATGACAAGGCGTACATCCCCCAGCCCAGGCTGAGCCAATTAGCAACAGAGAAATGCCTCTGCGAATCCCTATTTGTGAGGGGAAGGACTGTCTTGGAAAGAAGAAGGTGGAGAGAACCTGGAGGAGAGGCCATTGACCTGAAAAAAAGACAACCGTCAGTCTAAACAAAGAGAGAGCTTTGTTGCCAGGAGGAAGGAGCAGGAGGGGGAAGACAGAGAACCTCAGACACCCAGTTCAACTGCATGGAGTAGGAGACCGCAAAGGAGGTCGCTGCAGCCCATGGAAGTTCACTGGCGGAGCAGACATCCATGTGTAGACCATGGAGGACACCACACTGTAGCAGAAAAGCTGAGACTGAGGGCAAATGTGACTG
>NW_010287500.1:31082-71116 GCF_000700745.2 Antrostomus carolinensis
CAAATGTTTTTTACAGTACATAGGTTGGGGGGTGTCCATAAATGGGTCCACCTACACCTTATCTGCTCAGTACACACAAGTTCAGGTCAAGCAAAATTCTTTTTAGATCTTAATTTCTTCCCCTCCTCAAATCACCCTACACACTTTTATCAGTTCCTTTAAATATTTGAGATTTCTTTAAAAAAACCCAAACTCAAAAGTCCTTGTGATTTGGGATTTAGAGCACTGACTAACAAGGGTGGGTAAGTGAGCTGAAGAACATGGACTTGCAGGAGCAGGGAAAGTGGAGCTTTTGCTCTTAGAGAAACACCAGACACTCTGAAACAAATTCTTCTGCACTACAACTGGCAGGGTTTCTCCTAATTTACAGAGGTGCAAAGTAGATGAACATGAAGCCTTTTTCCTGGAGTTCAGTTTATTTCATTTCATTGCTTGAAATAACAAAACCAGTATATTACAGCTTTTTTATTATATCTCATAATTACTCCTTAGAACAGCAGAAGGAGGGCTGGTCTTACTTTTTAGGGAGGGATATTTTAAGTAATTCATTGGAGCTGCTTCTTTTAGTAATCTGAAACAGCTTTTCTGCTTATATAAAAACTTTCAGATGCAGGCATCCTGCAGCAATTCAAAGGTGGGAGATAAAGCTATTACCCTCCCTAAAAATACTGCAAAACTCCATTTTCTGGACATTGAAAGCTTTCATAACTGGCCCTGGGTAGCATGAAATGTATTTGCCTATTTCTCATTTGCCAACAACATTCAAAAGGAAACTTAACTATCCCAGTATAAAGTTAAAACCCAAGGCTTCTTTCAGCTGGTGCAGGTGAGACGGGCTATGGGGTAAGCAGCGTGTCTATAAAGCACAAACACGGCATGACTCCGTGTGCCAGCTCATTGACCCCACCGCTACCTTTAAATCGCTTTACTCCATTTCTTTAACTGGCACTGAACTGGTTGAATTTCTTTTTTTTTTTTTTTTTTTTTTAAAGGCTGCTGGGTTGGGGAAAATAAGCTTGAAAACAAACATTTACTGTTCAGTGGATGAGTGTGAAGCAAAAATGCCAGAACAAAGCCGAGGTACTGAGAGCTTTTTAAGCCTCATTGACAGTCCTCCTGTGGTTTAAAAATACATTTAAAAAGAATTAAATCTAACAACACATTTTAAAATAATCAAAGAAAATTGTACTGGAAATAGACATCCCATACACACAATAAATTGCCTAGCCACATTTTTAAATTAACCACACAGTGTGATATATAAAAATCAGCAATAACATTTTACAATTCTAATAATAACATGCAGCCTGCAGGCGTGTGATTCAGTATACATTCCTTGGGAATGTATTTGGCCTTTGGCCCTGTGTCTCACAGGGCTCCTGAGGAGAGAGCAACATGCCTATAAATTTATGACTGGATTACCTGTCATGTGTTATTCCTTACCTAATTGTTTCTGTAACCTATTGTTATCCCTATTATTGTTCTTTCCCATTATCCACTTAGGCCTGCTTAATGTATGTGTTGCAGAGGAAACAATGGAATTTGGGTCAATACTGTGTTTTTCATGAAAAGGTTGTTTTTATCTGAAAATACAAACAATATGGTTATAAATATTCCATCTTCCATATACTAAATTTTTATTCACATTTAAACATTGATTTCAAATATATTATTTTCCTTCTATGGTTAATACAGAAGCAAGAGCTATAAATTAGAGCTGGGTTTAGGGGAGAAAAAAAATTTACCCTCTGCCCAGGACCCCGCAACGCTGGATATCTGGGAATGATTGGAGAGGATGGAGAAGAAGAGTAGATACACACAGAGCTGCTGGTAGGCAGAGATTAGGGATCATGCAAGGTCTCAGGCAAGAGCAGCAGCCTGGAATCTGGAAGGAGGGAAAGGCAGGGAAGGAGTTAGTCGCACAAGGAGAGCAACCAACCCTTTACCCCAGAGGGATAAACTCCCACTTCTTTGTGGGTGGCTCTTCTGGCTGTCCCCAAGCACCTGTACCACACTGCCTGAGCGTGTGGGCTCTGGCTCTGCTTTTGCCCTTCATCTAGCTCACAGCGTGCTCTTTACCCTCACAGACAGCTTGATATGATGGATCTTGATGACATTTAGCCAGAATTTTCTTAAACTTTATGTTTAATTTAAAATCATCCATGACTGCATTCAGATGACTTCTTCCCTGGTCACAGATATAAATCTGCTATCAATAATAGTAGAAAAGGCAACCATAAGTAAATTTCTTTGACTGTTAAGATTTATATCTGGTATTTCCGACTAAATCTGGGGTAGTATGATTAGAAAATCTTTCAAACTGGTAGAAAACATAGCATCAGTGCATGCAATATTTTGCACAGCTGCAGTAGTTTCCAATTAAACACATTACAAATTTGACAAAGCCTCTCTGAGCACTTTACAATTTTTAAATATCGTGTCTGATTTCTACTGCATGAGGTAGAGAGGCATTATGCCATCATATAGGTGGTGAAATTAGGATATAGCAAGGGTAACCAACCTGGTCAAGGACAGAAAAACACGTAGGCCATAGCCACATGCTCTTAGAGGCTTATCTGGCAGACTCAAGACAGGTAGGAAGTAAACACAATGCAATTAAAAACCTTTTATTTTCAGTTTAAAATACGGCTACTATGTCTACTTAAAATATGGAGTCAGACTTCCTTGGGAGAGGGCATTCTATAGACACTTATAAAAAGCTTCTTCAACATGGTCTGGAAACAAGTAATACTGTAGTCATGACATTGCATGGGATGAACCAGGCTTTTTCAACATGGTAATTCATGTGGAAGATATTCCAGAAATAGGTATTTTCTTTATTTTCTTTACGTATTTTAGGTCACATGCCATAGTTTAGAAGTTTAATACTTTTTTTTTAATATAAAACATATTAAACAATTTTATGTTTTCACTTCAAAGCACAGTAATGGAAAATCATATCACACAGCAGCTTCTGCCCATGCTCACTAGCTAGAATCTTAATAGCATATGTTAATGTATACTATCTAATGGACTTTTAATTCCCTTATAATTTAGAGAGTTGTAAAGAGAAAGAAAAAATGTGGAGGAAGAATAAGAGCGTATTGGTATTCAGTAAGAATACATTCATAATTTGTGAAGCTTTAATCTGTAGGAAAAAGTAGATTTACATTTATGTCAGAATAGCATTACCACTACCTCTTTTAAACAAATGTTCACTATCCAAGTATACAGTTTAAGACTCTGTGGAAGATAATTTCCTCTTTCAAAGATGGTTTTGATTAAAAAAAAAACAAAACCAACCAACCAACCAAACAAACAAAACACACACACACAAAAAAAAACCCACCAACCCAAAACAGAGAAAACAGATGCTCCTTACTCTCCTCTCCTGACTGATTCCTCTAAATTGCTAGGATGATCAGTTTGGAGAGCAGGATTAGGTTCCTATGAAAGTGGAAAAATTGGAATTATTCAGTCAGTGAAGCACTAGAAAGATCTCTTCTCTCCCCAGTTTTATAGCATTGTTACTCCACTAAGCTGAGTCTGGGAAGAAAGTAAAGCAATCAAGCAGTTTACAATAAGCTTTGTATTACTGCATGCTTTAGAAAATGGGCATGTATGATATTATAGATACTCTGTCCAAAAAAAAAAAAAAATCCATCTTGCTAAATTGTTACCAGGTTTGGTTTTAAATTGGTAAACATATAACTCTTATTTAAAATCATGTTTTAAAGTGACCTGAAATAACTTTTGTGTTTAAAAGCACATCATAGCTTTAAGCTGCAATGACTCTAGACATTCTTGGGCTAGGTGCAACTTCTGTTTGTCCCATTAGGAAGCTAGAAATACAGTCTTTCCAGAGGTATAAATCATATGTTTTTAGCTCTTAAACATCACAAATACCAGATCTTAAACCTGTCACTGGTGTTGGAAAGTATATTAGGCATAATGGAGCTCAAGCCAGTGCAATTTTGGAGAGGAAATTCTACTTTTTAGTGGAAGAGAATTCATTCTAGCCTCTTGTTTCTTTGAAATATGGCAACTCAGTGTTTTGGTATGTTAAAGAACGCATATGTTAAAGTAATATCAGGCAACTTTGATTACAAGTATAGTGGAAAGGGTAGCTAGGCTGGAAACACTGTGACCGAATAAAGGTATTTACCTTCTACTTATATTTAAGCAGGTACTTTGAGATGGATGTCTCATGTTTTAAATTAAGGAATTCCTACATTTCACTGGAAATTTATTGTGTAGAAATTACCTAAAATTACTAGGACAAAAGCTACATATCCAACATAAACAAACTTCAGTTTTTAATTCCATTACCCTGAGCAGAGAAAGGGCAGAAGAAACTGTGTATTCTCCAACTTTTGAATACTTGTACACACAATTGGTATTGCCACAATATGGAGAACATAGGCACAGCATTTCTGCAGCATCTCTCCAGAAGCTGATGGACACCCCAAAAAAGGAAACTATCCCACTGATCTGGAGATGTAGCTGTCTACAAAGGTGAGCATATGATGCACTGCAAAGAAAGCATCTTATATTCCCCTAGTGCAGATAGTAATTTTTTTTCTTTCAGATAAACAGTAAGAATCCTAACCAGATCATTATAATGAATGTATTCCACTGGAAATATTAATCCCATCTTCCAAAAGCACTTTCATCCTCTTTAAGTCCTCAAATGCTTTACTGGGTTAAAGCTCAAGCAAGTACTACATGCAACACAATTAATTCTGGTTTATGTATATTTGTGTGTGTGAGAGGAACTCTGTTTAGGTCAAGTAAAATAAATGCAAAGACAAGCATCTTAGCAGCAAAGTGACCCTTTAGAAGTCCTAAAAAATTACTCTTGCAGTCCATAGTCCAACATTTAATAATGCTGAACTTGATAAGGGATCTCAGAACCTGAAAAAGGAGATGTGAAAGGCACCTTTATCGAAAACAATTGATTTGCTTCATTTCATTGAAATGGCTAATGCTTTGATGGTTCATATTTACAATAGCTTGTCCTGTTCTTCAATGGAGTTGATATGTTGGAGTCTTTAACACCATAAACTTGATCAAAACTTCCTGGGTAATAAACAGAGCGGATTTAAGATGTGAGCCCCCTCCCCATCATGCTACTGCAGCCCATCTGTGTGCCAATTTGTAACTAAAGACATCAAGAAATGTGTTCTTCATGCTCAGATGCCCTTGGTAGTTGAAAATAGTTCTGAGAGCTCAATATGCAAACTGGGTTCAGAGTCTGAAAGACTTCAGAGTGAAAGATTTGACCTTCCATAGCAAAGGCTGTAGCTTGGCTAAATCTGTTACTGAGAGTAGAGTTTTTACACACCTTACAATGCTTCTAATTTTAATTTTTTCCTGGCCTAAAAAACAAACAAACACCCACCACCCCACCTCCCTCCAAAAAAACCCACAAAAAACAACCCACACACAACTTTCTCCCTACCTTTCAGCAAAGAGTAATTGTCTTTCCACCATCCTCGAATTTACATCAACAGGCAAAGTTTCCATGATCATATATAGTGATATTTGGGGGGTGAGGTGTGTGGGGGTGATTGAAGCTTTTGTCAGGAGAAATTTGAAACTTTGACTTGTCACTCTCTGGTTTGAACTAGTATTAAGTCATTAGAAAACAACTATTTCTCCCCTCCAAAAGGTGGTTTTGTCTTCTGTGAAGATATTTGATGGTGCCACTGCCACTCTCCATCCACGAGAACTCTGATCAGATATACAACATCTCAACAAATGCACTCCCAAGCAGCCCCTTCAGAGGGATGCTGGGCTGGCTTGAGACAAGAGCTCAGTCTGCTAAAACCATACATGAGAAGTATCACTCCTGCACATTTTGGTCTGTGTATCGTGACCATGTGATGGGACATTTGGGCAGGATTTCTAGGAAGTTTATCTCATCTCATCTGTCTCTCCTTATGCTGTCTGTCTGCTCTGTTAATTATTTATTTGTCAAAAATGTAGAAAATAGGATAAAATAATACATAATTCTTAGTCTTGCAATGCTGAAATAACAGTATGGCAGCTGGATTTGAGAACAAGATAAATATACTAAGAGCAAGGTTACTTATCATAGACTTTCTGTATTGGTACATATCATCAATACTGTTTTTTCTTATGCTAAATTTCAAGTAACTTTGAAATTTTAAGTGTTTATTGGCAATCATATTTATGTCTGACTGTTAAATCTACCTCCTTGCTCACCATCTCTGGGGTATTATGAGACTTAACAATTATAGACTACTTACACTACAGAATTAAAGGTGCAGTACTTGCTGCTCTCACGTTTCATTTTGTCACTTATTTGCGTGCAAATCACTGAAGGTACATATTTTTAAGCATGGGGATATGTAGATAGGTGTCTGCTGTGATTTTCATACACATTCAGTGCCTAACTCCCATAAAACTAGTAACTTCATAAAGCTGGCTCAGAATCAGAGCCTCCACCACAGACACTTCAATATCTGTATTTCTTTGCATGACTACAGACTTATGAAATTCTCTGAGCAAAACCTGGCCTCTTTCAAGGTATTGCCATTAATACCTATAAACAAAGATTTCAATTTATTCTTATCTACTACCATTACATTTTTAAAATTCCACCCTCCCCCCAAAAAAGGGAGAAAACCAAGCAAAAATGGAATTAACAGGAAAAGCTACCAACAGCAGAGAGGTTTTCCTGCAACATGTTTTGCTCAATGTGCTGCTGTGTCGCAGCTTTATGGATTAGTGTTCCTAAATATGAATCATCTTTTCACTATTTGTGCAAGTCCGGCTGTCCTTTTCACTTCCCTGATAGCATGCATTCTTCTAGCAATGTGATTGATCAAATCAAAGTATACCTTTATTACATTGGTCTTTTTCTTAAAGCAAATTATTTGAATTGCTGGAGATGAAAATAAACTTATTTTCCAATAAAAGTAAGCCTATATGTCTGATCTTCAAGAAAGACCATGCTCTCTATCTGTTGTTACGTGGCTCAGTACAAATAAATACAAAGATTTTTAGTAGAGGTTTTCATATAACAATAAAATTTAACTAATAAGAAAAGTAGGGATTAATACTAGAAATAATTATAACAATGAAATCCCTTCCAAATTAAAGAAAATGTCTAATACAGGTGAGTGGAAAAAAGGGTTAAAAAATTGCAAGAATTCAAGAAGCTTAGATGACTTTGGAAACACAGATCAAAAACAAAGAGACTGGAAGTATAATTAACTCCATTACTGCTCAGTCAAATGAAAACAGCTGTGACACCCTGTCTTATTTATGACAGCAGCAAATAGCTCTATTCCCTTGCTGGTTATTGCTGTAGGACAGCAGTGGTTCTACGGCAGGTGAAATAGAAACAAGCTGCTAATATTTATGTCACTAGATCAGGTTATGGAGACAAGATTTATGCAAAAGTTCTATAAAAATATCTAAGTAGCTTCTATATCTTCCTGCAGCAATCCTTTCCCAATAGCAAACTAAATATCTCTTTATTAAATATGATCCTATGCTCTGAGTAATATTATGACACAAAGGCAGCTCCTCCACTGCTAAAGATGAGAATGTGTTTTCACTGCAAACCCAGTTTTGTTCACTCTAAAACATAAATAAAAAGACATTTAGGTCTAAAACCTACTCATTTATTTGCAAATCCAAGCTAGACTTTGTCAGTGTGGAATGGGATACATGGTAGCTTGATATAGAACTGTTTGCTGTACTTCAAAGACCCTGGGTTTGCTTTTAAAAGTATGGAAAGCAAGCAAGAAAAATAGTTTTCAGATTAAAGCTCTTATTTTATTAGCAAATGTCATTAAATCAGATGCTACCTACTTAGAAATAAAAAATGTGAGTGGGCAGAAGATTTCCTAAAGCATTTTTTTATCCTGAAGCTTTAATCACTGTGCTTCCTACACCTAATCAGTCTTACTTCTTACTCAGACAAACTGCCCATTAAACAATGACTGAGAAATAAGATTGTCAATAGGAGGACAGAAAATAAACCAAGTACGATGCTGCACACTTCACTGCTAACCTTTTTACCCTTTACCCTGCTCATCAACCTCCCTCCTCTCATTCCTGTTCAGTTTCAATGCCGCCTGTATTCCCCAGCTCCATGGTGTGTTGACTCTTGCTCCCTACTGCAGCACCTACCTACACCTCCACAGAACAAAACCCCTTTATTTCAGAGAATCATAGAATGGTTTGGGTTGGAAGGGACCTTTAAAGGCCATCTAGTCCAGCCCCCCTGCAGTGAGCAGGGACACCTTCAACCAGATCAGGTTGCTCAGAGCCCCATCCAGCCTGACCTTGAATGTTTCCAGGGATGGGGCTTCTACCACTTCTCTGGGCAACCTGTGCCAGGGTTTCACCACCCTCACTGTAAAAAATTTCTTCCATATATCTAATCTCAATTTACCCTCTTTTAGCTTAAAACCACACTCCCTTGTTCTATCACTACAGGCCCTGCTAAAATGTTTGTTCTCATCTTTCTTACAGGCCTCCTTTAAGTGTTGAAAGGCCAAAATACGGTCTCCCCAGAGCCTTCTCTTCTGCAGGCTGAACAACCCCAACTCTCTCAGCCTTTCTTCATGGGACAGGTGTTCTATCCCTCTGATCATTCTTGTGTCCCTCCTCTGGACAGACTCCAATAGCTTCATGTCTGTTTTGTGCTGAGGACTCCAGAGATGGATGCAGTACTGTAGGTGTGGTCTCATCAGAGTGGAGTAGAGGAGGCAGAATCATCTTCCTCGACCTGCTGGCCACACTTGTCTTGATGCAGCCCCAGTTGTCCTTCTGGGCTGTGAGTGCACATTGCTGGCTCATGCCCAGCTCTTCATCCACCAGTACCTCTAAGTCCTTCTCCGCTGGGCTGCTCTCAATCCCTTCATCCCCCAGCCTGTATTGATACCAGGGGTTTCCCCAGGCTAGGTGCAAGACCTTGCACTTGGCCTTGTTGAACCTCATGAGATTTATACAGACCTACTTCTCAAGCTTGTCCAGGTCCCTCTGGATTGCGTCCTGTCTCTTAGGTGTGTCAACCACATTACTCAGCTTGATGTCGTCACCAAACTTGCTGAGGGTCCACTCCACCCCTCTTCCATTATGCATCAGGAGTCTGTTCTCTATGCATCTCACTTTGGTTCCATGTGTCCAGATCCCCATTCAACAGCCACTGCCTTCCAGGGGCTCTGAGCAACCCTACCATCCATCCCAGAAGAGGTCACCTCCTCCACCTACCCCACAGATCCCACACCAGGGACCTGAGTGGCATATGAGGCTCTGGATCTCTCTCCTACTGCAAAGGGATATGCCCAAATGTTCCTTCCCACCCTTCCCAACATCACTCTTCTTCTTCTCTTTATAGGTGTTCAATATAAAGAGTAACATCAGGAACCAGCTTCTGGGGTATGGTTATGCCACAATACCTCTATGCTGCTGTGCCACCGTCCTTGAGTAATGCAGGAATGATGGGGTAGATGAAGCTGGGTTTCAGACAAACAAATGTCCTTGTGTCTTTGTGTCCTCTATCTGGTTCTTGCATGGTTTTTTTTAGTATTTCTCCAACACCAACAGCGTCGATAATATCCTCTGTGGTCTACTGTACCCACCAACTGCATAACCAAACAGAAATGCCATCAAGATGACCACAGGGGTTTCAGATGCACGTAGAAACAAATCTGGCCTTTTTCTACCACAGAAATATGTGGATCTAGAAGGTCTAAGGCTCCCTCCTAGTTTAACTTTCAGTGAAAATAATGTGCAGTGGTGTGCTAAATAACTACATATGCATTTAGGTATTAAGTTATGTTCAAGCACAGAACAGATCATGGAGAGCTTTCCCTGTGGTGCCATCATTATACTTTTACCCAGCCTTTTTGCACCTGTCCACAAGAAACCACAGGCATCTTCCCTCTTTGTGCTCTCCTTTAACATCTTGTTACTGACTAGTTTTGAAGACTTTTTTTGTCCTGACTCTCACAATTATTTACGAGAGAGAAAACAGGAGTAAAATTTAGGGTCTGATGAAGCTGTGAGTACAACTCCAGCTGGCCTCAGCTGTACTACAGTGGAATTGTTGGCAGTCCCGTGGACACAAGCACAACAGTCACATTAAGACAACTTGGCACTGTCACACTAACATTGAGCTGCTGCTTTCAGCTCTTCCACAATGCAGATGCTTTGCCTCGATCTTGCAAATAATATATCCAAGTTTTGAGTAATGGTGGGAATATTTGTAGTTTTTAACTCAAAGGGATGAATTCCCCCTATGTTTACTTCCTGCATGATGAAGAAGCAGCACTAGATGTCTGCAGGAAATAAGGATATAGTAACCATATTTTCTAGCCCTTTTATTGGAGAATAAAATTCCTTATTCCTGCCTAGTACAAAGACCCAGACCCACAAGATAATTTATGCGAGTAATGCAAAAAGAAGTCGTACTGAAATAATGAATTAGGTAAATGCTTGCCTCAATTTGGACAACAAATCAAACTCTCCCAGACCTCCCTGAGATCTCTCTGCTAACAGGAGAGACCCTGCACCTCTTGGTTTTCTCCATCTCTCTGCAGGTGCAGCACAGCATCACCATTGCAGCTGTGAAGGCAACACATGTGGCCAGCTGTGCTGGCAGGGCTGGGCTTCCCACTCAGAGAGCTCTTGGTCAAATCAGGTGAGCATCTCTGGTAGCCAGAGCCATGTGGGGCCTCTTTCTACCGCAGCATCACTTTAAGACTCAAAAATATGTTTTTTCATTTTGCCTTTGTGGGGAGGGTTAGTTTCTAAAAATTATTATGAAATTCCATTTTTTGCTTCTTCTGGTTAAGTTTTTTGTTGATGGAAAATTGCAGCCAGCTCTAGGTAACTGTTAGCTCTGTAAGAGGCCCTCAAGCAAGGAGAAGTACAGTAGACCCAGAGCACAATGAAAGACTGAAGAGGTCAAAAGAAGGGCGGGGTGCAGGGATGCTGGAAAGGACACACAGATGGCAAGGCCAAATATCTTCAAATCTTCGGCTAGGAACTGGACTGTAAGATACCTGAGGCACCAGCACAGAGAGAGCTGATATCCTTCAGAATCAAAGGAGACTTGCACCCTGTTGGCTAACAGCCAGAGGAGCGTAGGACAGCCAAGATACCTCAAAAGGCACCATGAATCCAGGTTTGGGCTGCTCAATCAAGCTCGGAGAGCCAACAGTGATCCCTGGATTGACTTCTCAGGAAAATGCTCATCTCTTGCCTTCTGCAAAAGGTTGTGGCCAAACCAAAGAATATGGTTGACATAGTAATATATGTGTTGATACAGTGGACATCTTCACATCATTCTTGCTATTTTGTAGCTTGCCAGTAGCATGACTATAAATTTTCCTATATTATAAGAGCAAAATTAGATGATCCTAACAGTCATTTATGAAGAAGTACATGACATTACCAACAATCAACATGGGAATAATGTATTTTGTAACCTTAATATCAGATCCACACAGAAAGCAGATTCACTGCTTCTGGCATATCTTCCGAAATTTGGCCTATAACCTAAAGACAGGCAATGTTTAAAAATTAGAAACAAGAAATACAGACTGCCCTGGTACAATTCTGTTGATCTTAGCAACATCATCAAGAGAAGAATGTAGTCTACAGGGTATCCACATTTTTAGAAATTAAATAGTTGTTCTCTTAAAACAAATATGATACCCCTTAATATAATTTATACAGAGAGTAGAAATATAATAGTACTCCAATCAAAACACTGGAGTTAAAAATAAAATTAAAAACCACATTGGATTAAGGCATACTGTACTTTAGTTAAAATAACAGTTAAATGGCAGCTTATATTTCTGTATGGGAATATCTTTGACCTGCAAGAGACCACAAAAAATATTTTGTCTTTAATATAGGGAAGCTATATTAACTCTTCAGTGAAAAGAAAATAAAGGACTTTTAATTAACAGGTGTAAATTGCTTATTAACCTCAAAATAAATTAATTTCTTTATCTGTCCCTAGTCCACATCACTGAGATGGCAATAGTAATTAAAAAACAGATAAACTGTTTAAAAAGTCCATCATTTAATACACTTGGGCAACCTGGATTCTTAAGTGTGCAACAATAGAGATATTAAAAACCATCAAACTGATAACATTCTGCTTTAAAGATGAGACCTCATATGCCAACTTTCAACAGAGAGTGATTTCTTAAGTCAAATCATAAGCCCTAAAACTAGGATTTCGTGGAGACACTATAATTTATAATACTTCTGCAGTTTTCAATTATTCAGATGCTCATGGCCCAACAAATTGAATAATGAATGGAGTAATGAATTGAACCCTGACAAGATGATAACAGAAAATATTATGAGTAGTCAATACACAGCGGAACCCACTTACAGAAAGATCCCTCAAAGAAATAACTTGTTTGAAGGACACATTTTCCCTTGAAACCCGAAAGACTTGCAGGAAAATGAGTGCAGGAGTTGCCAGTAACAAATAACCGCTAAAGGCATAAACCTGCAGAACAGTATATTTCTAGTGATCGAACTGTGAATCATAATCATAAATAGGCCAGTTATATTTTCTGTGGATGTAGGTTATGCATTTCATTATTGCTTTTTTTCTCCTCCCTCTAATGCCACAGAGAGGGAAAAAGAATGGCCATATAAATTCTTAAACACTTTAGCTGCAGGCTTAGCCTTGGAGGTGTGATGATATTCCACAGATGCTAAAGCACACAGGTCTTAACAGTATTTAATACATTTGCATCAACACTGCAAGCCAGAAGCATAAATAATGAAAATGATAAATATACTATTCAAAAATGGTGATAGGTAATGCATGTTTGTATCCCCCAGCTAGTATTTAAAGGAGCAGTGCAGGCAGCTAGCAAATGTCATGTTTAAAACAACAACAACAAAAGAGGACATAGGGGTTTTTTTTAAAAAAAGGAGGGGGCGGGGGGGCAAAATAAAACACTATTTTAAATCAGCAAAGAGATAGGTAATTTATCCTACATATTGACATTTCAATGAGACATTGGCCACTGCTTCAAACTAAGATAAACAATACTGCTTTCCAAAAACTGACCTCAAACTTTCTGCCAAAAAGGAATATAAGAAAATTTACAGAAGTTTGGAAAATACTGGACTAATTATAAGAGAAAAAAAAAAAAATCCTGATTCCTGTTGGAGTAGATCCAAATGCAAAGCCAGTTATTTGCTTCACTTGAATCTAGGGTTGGTCTTCAGTGTTAGGTCAACAGTTTTACTGGGTTCACCTCAAAGACCCAAACACTAGAAAAGCTGGAAATAAACTTAACAGCTCAAGACTGTCTGTGACTGTACTTCTGCAGTGTCTATTTTGATTCAGCAAAGAAAACTGACTGGTATTAGAAGCCCTCAAGCTTAGTTACATTTGGTTTCCCCCAAGCCAGGACAAAAATAAAATCAAGAAATTGTGACATTTTAGTAAATATTCAAATTCTTGGGTCCAGTGTATTTTTCATCGCCTCCTTGTGCCAAACAACTACCTCCTGGGACTATTGTGAAAGACGTGTGCTTATTTATATGAAATAGTGAAAGAAACTGCCCATTTCCAGCATTCTGAAGAAAAATCCCAGTGACCCAGGAACCAGTGGCCAGGTGGCATAGCCCACCTTTCAGTAGCATCTCGGGGTGTTCTGTTCCTAAATGAACACTTCTAATGTGCAACGACAGCTCATCAAAAAGCTACATCAATTGGGAAAATAGATCTGCACTTTGGAAGTCTCCAATATTGGCACAACTCCTACCACATGCAGTTCCCAGCTCACCACCCTTTCAGAAACTCCCATGCTCTCACATTTGTATGACCTCTCCCTGGACCACCTCTGTAAAAATACATGAGCTGGGTTACAGTGTACAGTGTGTCTAGACCACACACACACATGCACACCCATCCCTTATAAACTTAAAGAGATTTAATCACTACTCAGCACCTAGAAGACCTGTTCTTATGCATCAGAGAAATTAAGATCTCTGCTGTAATACTGTAAATCCATAATTAACTACATAGATGTGAGAAATAAACATATACAAATATCTAAACTGTGTGTATATGATTTTTCTTTATTGATTTCCTCTCAGAGGGAAAACCAGGCGTATCTGGAAGTTTGGACTAGTACTAGCATTGAAAAGACAAGTCTGTCTTAACAATGAATTGGCTTTAAAAAAGGAAATGTTCAAATAGAATCACTGTAATTACATGTAAAAATTACTTACATTTTTATTTCAGCATTTTTGGTACCCTGCTGGTACCTCCAACTATATCCTAAACATTAAATTGCACCCTTTTCCTTTCCATTTTTCTCCAGAAATTGTTTTTTTAACAGGTCTGTCACTGTTCTTTTTCCATGAACATTTTTTTCCTAGTATTTAACTCATCAGTTGTCCCAACTTCCATTGCTCATCAAATACAATATCCCATTATTGAAATCATGATCTAGCAGTAAAAACACATTGATTTGTGTTTACTGTTAATATTTTACAGCTTAAAGCACATTTTCCTAGCTGGAATAATGATTTGCTGCTCAATTCTGTCATCTTATCTCCCACTGAGTAGCTCCAATGAAGCCAATGGGATATTTTACTTAATAAGGCAAGACTCAGAGTAGCACAGGGATATGATTCTTAGTTAAAGAGAGAAAATTCTGAAGAATTTGAAATTATTCCTATGATACTTAAGCTCAACTGCTATTGAGGGCAGTGGGAACTGTTCCAGAGAAAGCATAGTAACTTGTTTTATACAGGTTCAAATTGTGCATTTGTTCCTGCATTTGTATTTCCCCCAAAACAGCCGTGAACTGGAATGCTAGAGGGAAAGACATGCAGTACTCTTGCAAATGATATGGAAATGCTCTTTGCTGAAGGCTTAGACCTGGAAATAGTCTTTGCCTCACTTCAGGATGAGCCTCCTGAACACAGATTCATCTGTTCTCAAAAGGGATGGTTCACCAAAGTGATCTAAATTTCAGCATAAATTTCAGGGCCACCAGCATAGTTTCGGTATGGAGGAGCCCTGCCCCTGACCTCAGTGGGTACAGGAATGGCAGTGCTTCACACATAGTACTCCAGGAGCATCAGAGAAGCCAGAGGGATGCTTTCCTATTTACTAGGTATAGCTGAATACAGGCTAGCTCTACCAAGTTCATGAAGTGGGTACTTTAAGGGAAGATTTAAATGTCAGCCAGCTACTCTTAGAGAAAAATCACCTAAAATAGGTATTTCTGAAGCACTAGCACGGCTAAAGATTTTTTCCAATGGCATTTTCTTTAGCTGGGGTCTGTTTGATATTCTTCAGAATTTTTTTTAACTAGACTGCTTTTCTCCCATAGGTCACTTAACAGGGAAAACACTGCTGTATCTTCATCGCTACTTTTTATTTCTCATCCTTTGTCTGGCATCTTTGTAAGAAATGCATTTCCTTCATAAAAACCGGTAACTTAACATGTGGATGGTGAAGAGCCCTGGGCAAGGCTGTTGCCTTTACTGCTTGATCTGTATAGCCTGCACTGAGTCTTCGTTAAACAGTCTGGGTTACAAATGACTCAGAATTTTTATATAAATGGTCATTTGTGTCCCTGCTAATGGCAGAGGGATTGGAACTAGATGATCTTTAAGGTCCCTTCCAATCCAAACCATTCTATGATTCTATGTTTCTATGAATAATAGGCGGGGCACTAAAACAGTGGTATTAAATTCTGATACAATTATTCTAATATTCCCCAAACACGTTGGGCTCTCCAGATAAAAGATATGATGTAAGTATAAAACTGCTATTTTATAATAGTTTCAGTTAGCTCTGTACAATTTTCATCACACAAATGTATCTCAGGTCCTCTTAGGCCTAGCACAGCTTGCTGCTGGTGTTTCAGGGTATGCCTCCTGTGGCAGCATCAGAGCAGTTCAGTGGTTCTCACCTCCCCACACGCTGCAGAGCAACATTTATGCAAGCGGTTCATGCTGATGCTAATATATGGATTATCAGCATAAATCCAATGTTCAGTATAGGGATAACTTCTGATTCACATGTTGTTCTTCTAAAAGCTCGAAATAGAGGTTTTCCTGAAACTCTTATGCTATCCAGCAGTTCTGTCTTTTTTAAGACCTAAAAATTAGATGAATCTCACTTCAAATCTGAATGGGTCAGAGCCTCTGCCAAATCCCAGCTATGTGAATTACATGCTGCTCACTGAAAACCGTTGCCTGAATCCCTGTCCCAGCTACTTCAGGCAGACACATCGCCTCCATTCACACTTGTCCCTGGGATACTGCACCACAACACTGGGCATGGCCAGATGGTCCCTGCATTTCCTTGCAGTGCTGGGGAAATGTCTCCTTTGCTCATTTGATGAAGAAATGCTGCAAAGCATGTAGGGATCCCTGGGAAATGAAAAGGTCTGTTGAAGTGTCAGAGGTTATTTAACATCGCCTTCAACACCTTGATTTCAATATTTCTGTAAGGAGAGGTAAAAAACACAGCAGTAATGGGAGATGAGGGGTTAGGCTGCAAGTGCCAAAGAAGGATAGAAGTCCTTCCTTGGAGCCAAACACCTGTGGGGGACTCCAGGGATGTGCTAGAGGGACTTGTTAAGGAGCTCAGGATTATTTCAGTTTCTTTGGTGGAGCTCACCTTCACTTTGGATACTGTTTAATGATCCCTATCAAAAACAACTTTTACTCCAACACCTCCTAAAAATAATCCAAAGGCTATGGTCATGCTATTGTTCGGTAGAACACACTCATACATCGGTGCTCACACTTACACAAAAGAAACAACAGAACCAACAACAGTAACAAACCTTTGGTCCAAAACAAATTGAAACAAGGGATGGCAGTTTAAGATTAAATATTTCAAAGATAAAGTATTCACCCTTTCTTCTACATATCCACTCTCAGTCCCAGTTTGTTCTTCATCCTATGCCTCTCTGTTCCAGCAATCAGCCCCATTTACTGAATGACAGTTTTGGTAGCCTTCAAAATTCTAGCATTTGTATGGCAAGACAAATTCACTTGAGAAGAAGTATTGGGATTTGGAGGGGACTTTTTTGGCTTGCTTTTGTTTCCTGAGCATAGATACAAAAAGACATTTTCTGTAAATACTCAGGGTGCCTCTATGTAGATATTTTTACCTGCATACAGTCCTAATATGATCCAGGATACCAATGAGAGTCCACCTCTTGACCAGATCAGATTTTATTGTCCTCGCCCTCCAATGGTGAGGAGACATGCCACTGATCCAAAAGCAGTGTACTCTCCATAAAGTCCCCCAACTTCATTCAAGTTTAAATGGCAAATAAACCTGGTGCTGGTGTTTTGTACAACTATTAATATTACTTCATGAGCATCTAACAACCTGAGGTATGCAATTTATCACAAAGCTAAAACATTTCTGTAGGAACTTCCTTTTTTATATTATTGATACATCACTGGTAAAAACAGTTGCTTGCATAGCAGAGTTAAAAAATGAAAACTCCACAACAAAAATGCAAGCATCATTTAAAACCTCAAGAATGGTTATAAATATTGTGTTATTGCCTTTCTAATTGTTACAGAAAAATGAAATGCTAAATCATGGTTTATTAAACCATAGCTTCTGAGAGCTTCTCTTCCATGAGATTGTCTCATGTTTCATTTTACTAACTCTGAGAACACTGCTGGAGTTAAATATAAAATAGGAAAGAATTTGGCCTTTTTTTTTTTTTTTCTTAAATCATGCTTCACACTTAGATTTACTAATCCAGTTAAAACTGCACCTCTTCAAAGCCAAATGTATAAAACAGTTTTATCTAATGTACTAAGAAGGACCAGGTCAATAAACACTTTTGACTTACAGAATATACTGACTTGATCTATTAAACCGACAGCTCCACTCAGTGAGAGTCTGCTTTTGAATGGATTCCTTTATTTTTGGATACAAAAATCTATAATGTAACTCAGAAAAATCTTTAAGAATGTGTACATACAAATTCAAATGTGTACATATAGTCCTGCTGGACTCAGTGGGATTCAATGTAGTTAAACATCTGCACCTATGGAATGTTTTGCTGGATGAGGGTTGTGCAAAATATTGACATGTGGATTAAAGCATAAGCATCCATAAAATGCATATCTAAATCAAAACTGCAGCACAGTTCTAACTGCATTAAACACTTAGATAACCCTACGTACTTGGAAAATCCCATACGGTGAACACATACCTGGCATACAGCAGTAGATCATCCAGGATTAGGTGTCATTTATCTACAGATCTGATACTGAAGTGAAATCCTATTTGGAAGGTCAAAACTCAGGCAAGCATAGTAGTTTCAACAATAAGAAAGACAGTTTTATAAAATAATGACACATGGTACTTAATATAGAATTTCTCATTAGTGGAACTGCTTAAGTTGGGCTTTCTGCAGGAGGGGCAGATGTTACCTACACTATTGTTTACAGGATCCATCTAAGACTGAAGCATTGCAGTGCTAAACACTGCACTGCAAAAAGAAGAATGTATTACTTAAATTGAAAAAAAAAAAAAAGAAAAAAAAGAAAAAAAAAGAAAAAAAAAAGAAAAGTATTGTGAGAGTGAAAATAGAGACACAGACAGATAAGCAGAATTGCCCAAGACCTCAGAGCAGACCCTTGCCATGTACGTGGTTGGAATCTGGCTTTCTGGCAGAGAGACAGGGAAATCCGATAGACAATGATACTAGTTTTGGAAATAGGTATCAAAGGGAAGGGCAAGTGCCTCCAGTCTCCCTGAATACCATCCCCAGAATCTGGCTCATGATGAGAAGGTGTCTCCCAGCTCTCCCAAACAACTTCCCTGAGTAATAGAGCTGAACAATTCCTAAGCACAGTATTGTAAACTATACTTCCTAGGGGAAAAAATAGAAAAAAAACCCCAAAACAAAACCCTTTAGGATTTCATGAAGGAATGCAACTGTATGAGCAACTGTGCAAACTGGTCTCGTGCAGCTCAGAGGTGAATTCATAAATGTCACAGCAGTTTTCCCATTGGAGTATGAATAGCCAAGATCATTTTACAGACAGGTACACAATTATATGGGTGCTTTCTGAGTGCCAGATCCTGAGGATACTAAGGCTGCTTAGCACTTTCAAGGATGCAGAACCACAGCTACAAAGTATAGGTGTTACAGGAGAGCTTGGACCAATAGGTGTCCCCACCACCTGCTCTTGTTACTGTTCCCCTAAACCAAACTTGCACAACAATGAGAAAACTGTTTCCTACTGAACACTGCACACAAATCAAGCCATCTACAAGTAACCACCCAGACCTTATCCAAAATGAATACAATTCCTTTTTCTTTTTTTTCCTCTCCTCTTGAGACAAGAGGAACATCCCCTCAAAGTCTTAAAAGTCCTTCTCCTATAGTTGAAAGCACTCTGTCCGGCACAGAAAGCCCATGTATTGTGCTCTTCACCTGTTGTTTTACCCACCTCTACTGGACAAGGCCTCCTCTTGTCATGAAGACAAAGTCCAATGCTGAAGGACTCCAGCTTGAACAGAGAAGACCATTGTGATTTTTGTGGGACTTTGAACATTTAACATCCTCTCTTATTGCTCTCCC
The DNA here is from genome assembly GCF_000700745.2 of Antrostomus carolinensis. Taxonomy (NCBI): domain Eukaryota; kingdom Metazoa; phylum Chordata; class Aves; order Caprimulgiformes; family Caprimulgidae; genus Antrostomus; species Antrostomus carolinensis. The sequence goes on from NW_010287500.1 coordinate 50,696, forward strand.
AGGAGGTCAGACTTTAAGAGAAGTCAATGCAGCACAACACACAAACACACTTGCACATTTGAGATATGCTTAACATGCACACACACAAGTCCCCTGGATTTCTTAATAGTAAAATAAACAAGAAAGGTGGGAGAAGGCAGATAAAAACTCTCTGATCATTAGTGTAAACCTAGTTCTTCGCACATTATGGAAACTTAGTAGCTCTTAAGAAAGGGCTTTTAATTGCTTAATCTAAGTAATGTGGACAATGGCATACGTGTTTTATTTTAGGGTCTATCTAGCCCACTCAGAAAATGTAATGGACCTAATTTTCATTTAGTATAGGTCTGTGCAGTTCCTAAAACATCTAAATGGCTATTAATTTAATCAGGTAATTTAACTATAGCTCTAGAAAAGGCCACCAGCTAGTTGTCACGCAATGATTATGAGGATGACATTTCTATCCCATGATGCCAGAGGCAGACTTTGATACATCATTTTCTTTTTGAAGGTTAAACTCAGATAACCTGCCTTTGGCATTTAATTAGCTACATATTAAACACTCTTTTAATAATAAAATGATTAAAAATTTTATTGCTTCTCAAATGAGGCCCTTTTAGATAGATTTAATGACTTGGTTAGAGCACTGTAGTTTGTGAACCAAACCTTAGTTAGACCAGTATATAGTATAATGATATGCTTTACAGCTTGCAAAATCTGTATTTTATTCAAATGACTGCCATAATCATTTTGGGTAAAACTTATAATGCATTCTTCTGTATTTTTAAGTCTAACTGTTAAATGTCATTGAAAAGTAACCGAGAACCAACTGATTTCAGGGTTTAAAGAAATTATCAAATTCAGGTATAGTTACATTAAGCTGCAATAGGATTAATGTACTGTATTTTATATAGAAATTGTTTATCCTTTAAAAAAATCATTTTTCACAGTCCAGTATCTGTAAAAAAAACCCCTCATGTTCACCTAGCAATGATAAAAAAGCGTGAAGTGGCTGACAGTATCCACTCTTTATTTGGCATAAAAATGTTAGCCATTTAATGAAAACTGACACAAAAAAGATAATATTTTTCCCATTCCTGCATGGTAATAACAGTGTCATGACTGCAAAATAGCTGTAAAGATAATAATTCCATGGGCTGTTCCCACAGAGCGAATAGTACTGTAAGGCAAAGCAAGTACATGGCATTTAAGAGTATATATATTTTATGTCTATGTGCATATAGATTTCTCTATATACTTAAACCAAACAAGTACCTTATCTACAGATTAAAGTAATTATTAAAAGCTCAGCTTTTTGCAGCCAGCAGTTTGGCCCACCAAAATCCCACCACCTTCACAGCAAGAACGAGGTCGTCTCCTCACAGACAGTTAGCTACTGGCAGAGACACATAATGTAGGAATCAACCTACCATCAAGTCCCCTTAAAAGTAGTACCTTAGGGAAGAACTACATTGTCAAGACAGCTGGATAAAGAGGGATGTTCATCTCCAAGTCTGTCAACCTAGCACTTTTCATGAGCATAAAAATGAAGGAGAAAAAACAAAAGCAAATCCATTGAAGAACTGAAGAGTAGTACCTTTTAAACTATACAGCTTTGTTCCCAAGTCTTTGAAAAATTCCTCATCAACTTAGACCCTGCTAGAAAAAGTCTTTAATGAATATCTCCTCAAGCCCAGTCATGACAAAATAAAAGCTAGAGTCTTCTTAAATGCTCCCTTTACAGGCAAGATTATTTCCTTTGCCATGATCTATTTGATAAAGGGGGAGGCCATCAGCATTGTGGTTATGCCCTTTTAATTTTCAAACTGCCTTAGTCCCTGTCCAGATGTAAATTAAGACAATCTAGAAGCTACTCCGCTTATAGTCTCAGCTGAGCACACCACAGGGAGCAGAGGTCTACTTCCCAATGCTCTTTCCATGCCTCCTGTGCCAGGGTAGGCATGCAGCAGTGAAGTGTGCACCAGTGTCCTTACCACTGACATCCACACCTCACGTTTGATACAAGAAACAATACATCTAAAAGAGTCAGGGCCAGATGGTCATGTCAGGGCCTTGAGTGTGCTAACAAGGCTAATTGCCCTGACCAGCCTGTCAGGAACAGTGTATCTGTCTTTCTGACATGACGGTAGGTTGGCCCAGCTTGTCCTAGGACTTTGTAACCACAGGCTTGCCCAGACCCAGGTTGACGCTGGTTGCTGTTGTTGGGCCCAGTCTGCTCCTCTTGTTCAGATACTGTGAGACTAAGAAATCCCTGCCTGGGCTTCCCATGCTGTTATGCTTGCCTCTTGTCTCATCTGCCCCTGGGGAAGCAGCCTGCTCCTGCTGCTCCTTGACAGGTTGCTGGTGAACACCAAATGTTTTTGGGTTTTTTTTACTGTGTACATCTGTACATCAAAACACATGGAAATAACTAGAGTGGAACAAAATGAGTTAGGTAATGAAGACAGCACAGTCATACTGTCATAAGCTTTTCAGGGGGTAATACATCCCTCATCCCTGTGAGAAGCCTGGGCAGTCTGGCTCCTACTAACTTTGAGAGTTACTGTAGATGGTAACTGCTTCATGCAGTTTTGTGCTGGTGTATGGACATTCCTAACATGCTCTCTTTCAGCTTTTTCAGGCCACACCTCATTTCAATTAATTAAGACGTCTTCATGCCTCATTATATGATATAGCTAAAAGGGTAAGAGGTGCTTTGCACTTCATTTGATGCTTGCAGCACCTAACTGATGAGATGAGATCAAACTTCAGAAGTGCTGCCCTGATAGCTCAAAGGTGGTACCATATAGAGTATTTAGATTTTGTAGCCTAGACAAAAGCCTTGCCAGAGAGAACCACTACAGAAAACGTTTCTAGAAGAAATGGTAATAAGATATGTCAAGAGAAAAAGATTGAGAGTTCTCACAAAGGCAAATGGAGTGCATGTAAAAGACTACCATTCCAGTATGCCCTCATTTCACTAAAATGCTGTTAAGCCAGAGAGAAACAGAACAATTACCAAGATTTGAAGGTTTTGGAGGTTATTTCTTCTTATGCTTAGAGGACAGATTGCTTGAAGAGATGGTTTATCACCAGGGTGACGATGCTCACATTGCTGCCTTGGCACTGCCCTTTTGTGAGGGGTAGGGGAAAAAGTATTCTCTGGAAGTTTGTCTTCAAGCATGTTTACATTGCAACATGAACTCAAAAAGAAAGATGGTAGGAAAGAAGACATGTCAAGGATTTCCATAAGTACTAGACCTACCAGGGATATCAATACAACAACAAAAATCAGTCTTTCCAGGTTTGTTTTTCAGTAGCATCCATTTTAAGCTTGCCTCCCAACACTGTTGCCTTTTCCATGGTGGCTTTTGTTTTCTGATTTGTTTTTTTCTTTCTTGGAAGTTGAATCTTCCCTTTCAAACCATCTAACTCTGCAAGCTATTGTTACTTGAAAGCAGAGGAATAAAACAAGCAGCAAATCTGTCTTAAAATGCAAATGTCTTCTTCCAGTCATGCGTGTGTCTGCTCTGGGAGCATGCCCACTCTCTGAAAAAATTCCTAGGCATACCAGCTTTCATATTCTCATTTTTCTTTGTGAATAATGACTATCTCTTTTCTGATGTTACACTTCTATGCCCAGCTATTCAGTTTCTGCTTTTTCACAGGGGAAAAAGCTATGATCTTAATATCATGGGATGATATTGCAGTATATTATTTTACTATGCATTGATGCTGCAGGTGAACTACTGAATGAAGCAGGTTCAGGCAACATCCTCTCTCATTTTACTCCTGTTTTGAATGTATGCATATTTTTCACTCCTTGAATATTATGAAAAGGCTTCCTAGTGTGGTAGATTACACAGCCAAGGACTAAATCTATACTCAGTTACAAACTCTTAGCCCTTTTGTGCCTTTCACAGTGCCCATCATCACTAGTTAATGTGAATATGGGTCAGAAATGGTCCTCCAGTAATGCCATGAAGCAAGATACTTGGGTAAAAGCCTGACTTCAGGAAAGACAATGGGAAAACTCTGATTGCCTGTAGTGATGCACCAAATTTATTCAAATATATCAGTTACAGTTAAATCCAGATGGATGCTAAAGGTATTTTATTAAGGGTGCTGTATTAACAGCTAAGCCAACACTGTTGCTTGCTGCAATGAAATAAAGCTTTTCCCTTTCTTCCAGGTATGTTATCCTATACTCTCCAATACCTTATGGAATCACTTCATCACACCAATAAACAACTACCTTGGCAAGAAGAAAGGTTTCTGGTTGCAAAGTGAGCTGAGCTGGCTCACTAAGGGATCTGACAAGCCCCAGAGCTGCCTTAAGGGAACAAAACTGTGACTGGGACCAGGATGGGCCCTTTCAACAACAGCAAGCCTTTTGATGTCATCAAATTATGCCCTAAATAGGCATCTGAAAATAAAAAAGCTCTCTAGCACTCCTCCAATAGAAAGATGAAACTCAGTTTTACTTTGCTGAGAAAAGGGAGTGATTCAACTTTGTACAAATTAAAGGGTGATCACACCACAAAACTTCTAGCTTTCTGCTATCATCACATGTTACAGGAGACACCAGATAAAACATAGGATCCATATTTAACTTCATGTTACTTTTCCTACTATTCTGTGTATCAATTCAGAATTATGTGTACAATTTGTTCCTGACACCAAAGTAGTAATCATGACCTGAGACCATAGAGTAATAGACTCTCTTTCAATATATACCTTGGTCTATGCCAGAAAGCACGTGATCCTTTTGTTTTATTCCTGGCTTAGCATTCAGAAAAGTAAAGAAGTGTTCACTTGCAAGGAAGTATTTCAAATTATCAGGCCTACTTTGATCAGACAGTTGCCTTGTACAGGGTGATTAAAGGCTAAAGTTGACTGCCTTTGTGGCAATAATATCTTAGGAGTGGCAAGGAAGAGATTAGTTTTCTACTGATAACCCCATTCACCAGTTTTAGTATCTCTCTACCTCCAATACAGTAACTCTGAAAAGGAAACCTTTCCACGCAGGTTACACATTCTCAGTAGTAGTCTGTTGAGCTCAGCTGCTGTGTTCAGGAACATATACAAGATGGAACACTGCATTTCCATCACTGAAAATGCCTTGCCTGTAGCAGCCCCTGTTGCAGAAGAAAAGTTTGATATGCCCAGTGAAAGGGAGCGCTTGCTTCACTGAGGAATACATTACAAGGGTAGAAGTCCAGAAGAGAAATTGTTGTATTTTTTTTTTTTTTCCTTAATACAGACTTCCCCCAGACATGTACCACTTTTCCTTTGTAGGATTAGGATTAGGACAAGGATTCTTAGTTTTACAAGACTAAGCAAAATCCAGTTTTGCCTAAAGACTGCTACCTGCAAAGCACAGGATCTTTTCTTTCCTTATGAGAAGTACATGAAATGTTATTCCCTGCCCACACAAACCCAAAACCCAAAGCTGTTGTTTCTCTGCACACTTGCTGCTTTGCTGTCTCCCCTCAAGGACAGAATCTTGGGGGTTTCATGTAATTTGTATGAAAATGTAATGCCTTCCAGCTCTTTCATTTATGTTATGCAAAGTCAGTATTCTCCTCTCCAGAATTTAAAGCATACCCAGTGAAACTTGACAGGTAAGGGATGGTAGGTAGAGGAAGGTCTTAGAGGTCTAAGAAAGTGAATATAATTTACAATGCCTAAAACCATAAAATCTCATTAAATATGTAAAGCCAGCAGAGCTACCAGTAGAGGAAACTAGGCAGGGCTGGACTGAAGCACGGAGGACACGCTCCACGGAGACTCCCTGGTGACCTTCAGTGGGGAGAGGGCTAGGCAGAGGTGAGCTTTCCCACACCGTGGAAAAAGTTTGTGGGATGTTCTCCAGCGAGGTGATCTACTGGGATACTGCTTCATTTTCCCTCCCTCTTTGTCAATAGTGGACAAATATACAAGCAGACACCACACTTCATCCATCACACCACCTCTTTGCCTGGGAGTGATTGCTGGGGTGAATGAGAAACCACTACCCTGCTGCATTAGATTTAGAGACAACTCCCGTTCTGTATTGTGAAGTATCCATGAATTTTTTGCAGTTCCTCCTATTAATCTGACCATCTAGTGTATTGAGCATATATGTAGGGTGTAGGTAATGTAGCTGACTTCTGAACCACGATCCTCCATGGCCCAAGAAAGCCCATCACTGGGCAGAGACAAGGATAACCTCATCTCTCATTCTGGTTCAAAATTCTTCCCCAAGTCCTCCCAGATCAATTCTAACAAAAGCATTAGTAAAATGGTAAGTCAAGGAAGTGCTCTATTTCAATACAGAGATTTTTCAAACAAACACTGCTTTTGAGCTTTCCCAAGCACATCACACTCAGTCTGCAGATGGGGTCCATTTCTGTGATTTCAGTAGGAGCAGAGTGTGCTTAGAGATCTCAGGCACCCACACAGACAGGTACAGATCCTAGACTTCACATATTAAGTTATATGTGCATTGTTCAAACAATACAGAACTGATTCCAAATATTTCAAAATGCCCAGTATTCTGTAAAAGTATCACTAAACACATATGATTTACTAAGCAACTAATTGAAATCCATCCTTATGCTTTTAGTTCCTTACTATTTCTTCCCTCCTAGCCTCCCCCCACCCCATCCCCTGCCCAGCCCCTTTCTCTCTGGGTGAAAAAAAAATAATTTTCCATCTTAAGCATGGAACTCAGCCTCCCAGCTTTGTTACGGATATGAAAAACAAATGTTCAAAAGAAAAGGACCTGGCTCTATGCAGTTCTCTAAAATACAAGATGCGGTGAAAGAGCTGTCACAAGTCTTACTGCAAGTATAAAAAAATCTCTGGGGTTTTTCCTTTGCGTGCTTTACATCTAATCAATTTACAATGTGACAGTATTCCTAGGAAACCTTCTTTCTCACTATATAAAGGCCTGGTATTCAAGCATTTTTGAGTGATAATTCAATAGGATTAAATTACACTCATGTGACAGCTCAACCTCACTAATGAGGTACATTTCAGTAAACTGTTGACAGAACTGTCTGGAAGGCTTCTTTAATTTACCAACATGTAACAACATGGGAAAAGCATTAGTCAACTAGATGAAGATGAATAAGCATTGGGGTCTCGGGGCATTTTACATTAACACATGACAACCTAAAAGTGTTTTTGTCACTTGCTCTATTTAGCCCAAGGCAGTCACTGAATAACTGGTACCTGTTAGCGTGATTGACTTACCAAAGCAACAGAACAGATTAGATTTACGAATGTCTGTATGGAAAACACGCCAGAGAAATGTCTTTCTTTTTTCTTAAAAGGCAACACTTGTTTTGTGGGAAGATGTCTTACAGCTACAGCCAGGCTGAAAGATTTTTTAAATCTCTTCAAACAGCCTGCCAGAGTGCTACATCCATTATTTCATTTCAGAAGTTCTTTAAGACTATTTTTTTAAAAAAATCTTATTTCCATACAGCTCTTGACTAGCAATAATATATACAACCTTTTATTAAGTACAAAATGCAAGAGACAGAAGGATGCAGAGACAGAGTCTATGGCTTCCAGTAACACAAAACAACTCTTTATGTATATCAGTTTCTGCATATATACTACTATTAGCATGCTTAAATAGAAGCTGAGGGATATTTAAGGAAGTGATGGTATCATTAAACAGGGAAACTAAAATGCATATGAAAGTGAAGACAAAGTAATGCCAGTAACTTTAAATGTGCATCTTCCTGTAGATATAAATTAGTGCAGGCAATTTTAAAGGTGTGATGAAAAGTCTCTTGCCTGATGCACTCAATGGATGTATCAGCTGCATTTTTAAAACTGGAAAAGTTAAATGCTTGCAAATAGCTTAAGACTTCGGCAAAACAGATTGCACCATGACTTATGGGAAGTGGTCCACTGAAGGAAAAGCCTGTCTTTCTATTTAATCAGGTGGCATATTTAACAGGAGGAAAAATGTATTTATTCTATTCCTCCTCAGTATCATCTAGTGCAATGTTCAGGGTTCTGTGTGAGTTTGCTTCCCTAAAAGGGACTGTCTGCTTGAGAAGAATTAAAGCATTCCCTGAGGGAGGGGAGGAAAAAAGACAACAGAACCGGAACACGAGTTTTCCAATGCAGTGGAAACAAGATAAACATCCTAAAATAAGACTCTGATTGAAGACTGAGGGGAAGCAAGAGATTTTGTAGGCTTACCAAAGGAGAAAAATTGAAAGGCTAAATTCACTTGGATGGGAATCAGACCCCAAAACCACATAGCTGTCCAATTACATTGCATTTGAACAATATGAAATGAAGAGAAACAAAAGAGGTGTAAATTAATCCTGCCATGAGTGAAGCTGATGAGATTAAGTGATAGATACCCACTGAGTCTTTTAAAAGATCAACCTTTTCCCATTTGGATTCAGACTAGTGGGCTACCATCACCTTATTTTTTTCATCTGTACTGGCTGTACTACCCGAACTCACCACTCCTTTAATCTGTTCCTAATTCAAAAACTTAACCTCACCAGTGTAACCTTACTGTCTGTGATCACAAAATTAAAAATAACAGTTTTAATAGCAGTGAACAGCCTTCACCAGTCTCTTCAGCATTTCAGATTGGTAAATATGATGAAAAGGAAAAGGGCTACAGGGACAACACCTGGGGAGTAATACAACTGCCATAGTCTTGTGCCCAGTGTCCCACTCTCGCCTTCTCCCCATCACTTACACACTGATGCCCCTGGCTCTGTACACCAGCAGATCCACAGAACAGCACAGGCACAATATTAAGGACAACTTGAGTGCAGAGTAACCTGCATTCTGGTCCCTTCACACCTATTACAAACCACTTCCTACAAGCATAAAACTACAGCAGGTCTGGTGCTAGCTGGCACTTTCTTTAGACTTCTCTGTCCGCCTCCATCAGCTCTCCCTTCTCACCTCCCCCTGCCACTCTTCTCTCTGTACAGCTCCAGTGTTGGTGCTTTGTATGGGCTGTGCTCTTCTTTACAGCACGTAATGGGAAGCCAAGAACTTTGACTGCGTTTGTAAAACTGTTTTGAAAATGTATAGAGAGATGTCTCAAATGACAAATATCCAGAAGTAGAAACAGGGGAGGGGAAAGGTGATTGTCATAGATAGAAGAGCTCATTTAAAATTGTTTCTGAAGACCCTTGCACCTTGTAATCCCAGTGATGGCTGATTGAAAGCACTGATGCCACAAAAATGGACTAGAAAAATAGATGCATGCTGTGCTGAGAATGTATCTTTTTTAACAGTTTGAGTCTCTGGGGTTAAAAAGGGCTGGTGCATCACTTTGTCTCTCTTCCTTTTTTCCCCTCAACTCAAATGCAAGTGTATTTATTATGCAGCAGGCTGAAACCTCTTTGTTACAAAAGTTTTTTTTTTTTTTCTCCATTGAGTTTTACTATTTACTGGAAAGGGGAATTACTTACACAGCTTTCATTACTGCAGTGCCAGAGTAGCTCACAGTCCTGGTGCATTCATCCTCACAGAATTATTTGAAGTAGGGATAACACTCTTATCGACATTTTGTATAGAGCAGGATTTGAGCTCAGAAGCTGACAGATTCAAACACAGTGACATGTCCAACAGTATGTGAACATCTCTGCCAAAACAAGGCTTTGAACTCAGGTCACCCAAGTTTGTCTATATGGAAAAATCAGCAATTGAAAGAGCTTTATTTTCAGACAAATTGGCTTCTGAAAACACATACTTCCCTTCTTAGTTGGTTCTTAGGTCTACTAAATGTCCACAGCTGCTAGATGACAACTTGAATAATCCTCAGGATGATACGATCAGGCATATTAATAAGTATATGGATGGCTTTAAGTTTTTTTTCCTGTTCAGCTCTTGTTATTAATAGTTTCTAACTATGGTGTAATCAGTAAGTGAGATTGAAAAAGTTGGCATGCATCAGCTAGTTAGGAAAGGGCTAAGAGCCCTAGCATCCAGAATACCAACAGAAGTAATTTGTCTAGCCTGTTGAAAACACAGTGGTTTGGTTAAGTTTTTTTAAAGCAGTAAAATTCCCTAACCAGTCACAATCTTCCCATATGCCTGATCTATTCTACTATGAATCAAGTATTTGAAAATTCAAGAAAAATAACAAGGGCAGGATTGTATCCTTAAGAATAATTTCAGTTGGTTTCCAGGGGAAACAGGCAGGAATCTTGTAAAGTTATTTCTGCCCATGAACACTCTATCACTTACAGAAATCAAAACTACATTTGTAAGTAGAGATGCTCTTTCGGAGACCAGAGTTCATAGGTTTCCTCCCTTTTCCCTTCTACAAAAATACTTGGAACAAATAGGACTTAAGAAACCAGTTTGATCCTCCATCCATTTCTTGTTCATCCCATGCATTTCCAGAAAGACATAAAAAGGAGAGAAAGTTAAGAAACTGACTGCACGCTCATTTAGCTCTGGATGACACAAGCCAACTTCAGAGCATCAATGAACCCGAACCACTTCTCTTCCTTAATGAGACAGTATCTAGGAACATCCATGGAGTGTGAACTATACCACGTCTTTTGCACATACCATGAGTTTCTCAGGCACAACAGATGATGCTAGGGAAGGGAGTGTAGCTGAATGACCATGAAGGCCTAATCCATCTAGGCTCTGTGAGTACATCACAGCCATCCAGCAGTAAATTAATTAGTGGCTTAAATTTACACTCTGGCACATCAATAGAATGACTAAATTAATACTCAGTATTGTTATCCTTTCTCTACAGGTGAAGAAACTGATCAGTGCAGAACTTGAAGTAGGACACTGGAATGCCAGAAAATGATGGATTTTAAGTGCTGTTTCCCCAACACCACCAACACACACACACAACAGCCTGGGTTTGCTGGTAATGCTCAGCCTCTCCAGCACCTCCAGCAAAGTCCACGGGGCACCGAGAGTGGAGCTCAGCAGCCTCCCTCCCTTCATCCCATAAGTGAAGGAGAGCAGTGCAGAAGGAGAGTTCCTGACAGTGCTACTGTACAATTCCAGAGCTCGATCTTGGGGCTATATTGTCTCTGTGTTGAAACACCCATGAGTTATTAATTTACTACATGTCCATCACTGTCCTGACTCTTTTTTTCAATGAAGAGTCCCCTAAGTCACTGTCCTTTTTTATAAGACTGTAATGCAAGCATCTTACCAGTGGCAATGTCTTCAGGTAGTGATATCTGCAAAAAATGCACTTTCCCACTCTACAGGCAGCACAGAGAACCACCAGAAATGGCAGTCAGCTCCATCCTCTCTTCTGTTTGTCTCCAGTGCCCTGAACACGAGTCCCATTCCTATTTCTGCTGACCGAGGGTAACCTCTTGAGCGGAGGTGCTGAGCTGAGCTGGAGGTGCAGCACTTGCACACAAAGCAGCTGCCCCACCAGCGTGGCACCTGCCTGCAGGTGTGGGCCTGATCACCGGCAGAACCATGACCGTAGGTAACACCCAGATGAAGCCATCTCACAGCTAACGCAAGCACCTGAACAAAAGCAATTGGGTGCTTCCTTGGCATTCTCCTTGGGAAACGGCTCGGGTCTTAACCTGTCCTTCAAAACATGTCCTTATTCACATTTGTGCAGCACCTAACACAAGACGGACAAGAGGCACCATCCCAGAACAAATTGTAATTGTCCTAACAAGTACACCACTTACCCTGAAAAATCTACAACATGGCTTGCTTGCAATATATGGCCCTGACTTGCCTAAGAAAATAGTTGGGCGGGCTGAGCAAGGATATCATGCTCCATCTTTCAGCTGAGGGAGAAAAGTGTACCCTAAGCTGCTATTACTCTGCTCCTCCAGATCAGAACACTGACAATTCCAGGTCTGGAGCCCTTATCTGCTACAAGATCTGCCAGCCAAAAGATGACACACACGCCTTGTTATGACAAATTGCTTAATTACAAGTTTGGCAATATGTAATACTTTGTATTTGCTATTATCGTCAAAGCAGAAGAAACCGAAAAAAAACATCCATTACCCTGAAAAAGAAAGTCTACTGTTACCATAAATTTCTGATAAAGAAATGAAGTAGGTTCAAGTTTAATCACACCAGCAGTAAATCAAATATCAAATTTAAAACAACGAATTACAAAGAGCCTCCTCACAGTCACTTAGCATTGATAAATTAGTAATGTAATATTAAATTATTCATATCTTTTTTTTTTTTCCTTAGGACTATAATGATATACTGTACACAGCACTGATAATTTACTTAGGCTGAGTCCATTCATTTAATTATGCTGCTAAACTTGGTAGGCCAATTGGTCATCATGAGAGTTTCCAGGCAAGCTAATCACAAATATATAGAACATGTCCCTTATTGTCCCCAGCGGCTAAGTGCTAAAATGCTATTTAGTGCTCAGAAGGTTAATGTCCTGCTTATGTAAATTGTCCAATTTAACATTCAGCAGCAGTATCATAAATTCTGGCTCCAGGATTTCATTAAACGTATGTTCAAACTAGTTGACCTTAAAGGTTAACAAGCCCAAGTTAAACAGGACAATTATTTAACTCACTTCTTATCAAGAGACTGAAGTGCTCTAGCCATTTAATAGTTATGCATACTTCACAATTAGAATTCTTAAAAGGTCTCTGATAAAGCGTCAGGTCATGAATTTTCATAAGGATGTCAGATAATAACTATTTATCTGCACTTGTTTTTCTTTCTTATAAACTTAAACTTTGATCTTAACATTCAATTAGAAATGATTCCACAGAGAAAGACTAGGTGACTCAAGGAGCTTGTCTTCACATTAATTTGAATCTAAATTAAGCTTTAAAAACATCGCATCCATATTGTCTCCTACAGGAATTAATTCAGAAGTTAGCGACCTATTCTTCATGCAAAAAAACCACTCCAGCCTTTCAGTGTTAGCCGATCGAAAAACACTGAATGCCAAATTATTACATCAGGCTAACCATTGCATTTTTATGTAAATCGTAGGAAAAAAGTCTCCCTGTACATCGTTAAATAATTTGTATTACACACAATCAACTTGCCTCTTAATATGTTAACCAAAGATGAAGACAGACTAGTCAAGGCGGTTTCTTTTTTACAGTACCCTATTTCTCACACAGCCTCTTTTCCTGAGGCTTCTGTGAAATATGAACAACAGCAGCTCCTGAAAGTGGCTGATGAAAGGTGCCTCCCACAGCCACCGCTACCCACGGCAGCAGTGATGCATTGAGAGCAGCCCCTCTGCTGACATTTCAAATCCCAAACTCACAACTTCTAAATGCAACAGGATCAAGTCGTAGCTTCAGGGATACATTAAAACAGTAAACATACACGAGAAATCTCAGGAGCTGACAGTAAGTATATTGCAAGAAAGTCATAAGAAACTTTTTTTTTTTCCCCAAGCTCAGATGTATGAGGTGATTTTATTTTCAGATAACACAGAAACTACAAGCAGTTTTGTATTTATAAATCATGCAAATCCCACAGTATTTTAGAGACAGGAAAAAAAAAAGGCGGTGGGGGGGGGGCGAGAAAAAAAGTTGTTTGAGAGAGGAAAAAGTCTCTTCCTTTTTGAATATGATTATGCATTCACCCAGCTTGTAGTATGAGAAATTTTTTTAGTGCAAAATTTTACTCCTGAGGGTGTTTTTTGCAAAATAGGACCAAAGGACTTTGGAGCTAATGCCTAATTTTTTTCAGTAATACCTAAACCAAATGCAGGTCAGTTGGAGTAAGTCCATGAAGATGGGTAGTTGACTGCATGTTTTTTCAGTATTTTATTTTAAAAGTTTACTATTCTGAAAAGTAACACATAACTACACATTTTGGCAGTCAGGACAAATACTCAAGAATAAAATTACATCATGTAACCCTCAAGGGGAAGGGACTGAGACTCTGTAAGAGCTGCTACTTGCAGTACATTTAAACAGCCAATGGAAGTATGATACATTCTAATTTTGTGCAATTAGCAGATTACTTTGGTTTGGTTCACCAGAGTTTTTTTTCCTAAAAGCACTGTAATTTAATGATGGTAAAGCAGTAGATGATGAATACTCATTCCTCTTTCTAAAGGTTATTGAAAAACTTGAAGAAAGGAAAGAATTTTCTAGCATCCTGGATGTGACAGCATTTTATGACCTCATGTGTGGCTCTTTTTCCAAACTTCATCTTTTGAATTCTGGCTTCAAATTCTTCCTGAAAGAGGACATAAATAAAGCTGAATGGCTAATGGACTAAAAACACTTATGATCAGGTTTTCATAACGAACATTATTAATGGCTTCCTTTGCACATGCACTGACATATAGTGCAATACTCATTTCTAAAGTAAGATTTAGAACCCTATTTGCAATAAAAAGCTAACAGATGCAAATAAAAAATGAGAGATTCCATTACATAGCTACACACAATGGATTTCTATTAAGGATAAACAGAAACATTTTCTTCTAAAGGCAGAAAGAGCTTCCATAGAGCTTCATTAGAAACTCACACATGTATCTGGGAAGTACATTTATCTTCTCAGGCTTGGGTATGTTTCTTTTATTGCTATCAACAGCAGTAAAAACCTTGGGTCTGCTTTTTAGTACCAACACATACACATATAGTTTGACTCTTCCTAGAACTGTGAATCTTCATACCTGAAAAATCAGGTTCAGAAATTAAAGATTATCTAAAAAAAAAATCCAACAAACAAACAAAACTAAAACAAAATCCCAAACCCAAAATACCCAAACAAACAAACAAAAAACCACAACAAAAAAGGAGCATATATCCCTCTGCCAGGCTTCTAATCTTTCCTCATTTCTCCCATTTTTTCTTAAGGGGAGAGATTTGAAAGATTTAAACCTATAAATGAAGTCATGTTCAAAAACAATTCACTATACAAAATGCAGCAGCCTGCCTATTGATTGATTACCAATCATCATAAACCCTCTACCCTGGCTCTTCTCAAATACCAGGCTAGCTAAATGTTTTTGTCCAAATATTGAGAGATAAGCTGTTTTTCCTGCTGCCGCCATGATACACCCTGCAGCCACATTCCTGCGGAGTAAATAAAGACCCTGCCAGCATGGGGAGGCTCACCCGGGCAGAAGGCTGAACACCCTCACAAGCCTGATTTACTCAATAGGACTCACTCTCAAAACAAATCCAAGAACAGCTTCAGAACTAACTCCTTTCAGAAATAAAAGTAAAGCTCATTTCTCTGTGTTCTTTCAATAATTTCCTTAGATCCCTTCCAAACATCCAAATTCACTGCAACAAGAGAAAACAACACCAAATCAAGCAATTCAGCTCCCTTATAGATTCAGATGAAGGCCTATCATGTTAGTCTTTTCTCAAATGCTTAGTAAATAATGTGGTGACGAGGCCTAAAAGAAACCTTAGACAAATGACCAAAAGGCCACACAACTCTGAAGCTGGAGGTTTTCCAGGAGTCAAGTGTCCTCACCATATCAGTGTGCTTTTTGCAGTGGCTGCTGCCCAGAGACATGTACATTGTTGGGCTAGTTGGTTGTGTCCAAAGAGGGTGATGGTAGCAAAGCCTATCCTATAAAAGATAAGCCTGAGAAAAGCAAAGGAGTCCAAAGCACAGTTTGCTCTGAAACACGACAAATAGCTACACAGGTTCAGCCAAGTCCCTTGTTCTAGTCAGTAACTTCATTTACAGAAAAATTACTCAGCGGATTCAGGGAGTTCAATTGCACTAATAATTTCTGTTGGGGCTGGAGAAGAAAAAGTGATTCAAGTTCAGCATTCAGACAAAAGCTGGAAGTGTAATTTTACCACAACAGGTTTGTATGTTAATAATTTAATCATTAAGATGAATGAATCACTAGAGGCTTATAGGCAAGAAAATGAACTTGACTATCATTAGGAGTTATGGCTTTGCACAGGGAATAAAAACATAGGGTGAAGTTTTGTTTTCCCTGAACATAGTGGGAAATCTACTACTGATTTCAGATGAACCAGGAATTTATCCATGAAGTTTTGTTTTCCCTGAACGTAGTGGGAAATCTACTGATTTCAGATGAACCAGGAATTTATCCACTTGTCTTTGATTAAAGATGAAAGCCTCCTAAAACACTCTGAAAAAAAAAAAAAAAAAAAAAAAAATCCCAATGTTACCTGGGAGGGCGCCTGTTGCAAGAACATGGACAGAAGAAAATTTGATGAAGATATGATTCTGTCATTCTGTGATCCAATCTAAGGGTTGGAAGGGACCTCAAGAGATCATCTAGCCCAACCTCCCTGCCAAAGCAGGTTCCCTACAACAGGTTGCACAGGAAAGCATCCAGGCTGGTTTTGAACATCTCCAGAGATGTTCCTCTATTCCAGTGCTCTGTCACCTTCACAGTAAAGAAATTTTTCCTTACATTTGTGTAGAACTTTCAGTGTTCCAGTTTTTGTCCCTTGTCCTGTCACAGGGTACTACTGAAAAAAGCCCAGCCCCATCCATTTGGTCCCCACACTTCAGGTATTTATAGACAATGATAAGATCCCCTTTCAGTCTTCTCCAGGCTGAAGAGTCCCAGTTCTCTCAGCCTCTCCTCGTAAGGCAGATGCTCCAGGTCCCTCATCATCTTTGTAGCCCTCTGCTGGACTCTCTCTAGAAGATCGCTGTCTTTCTTGAACTGAGGAGCCCAGAATTGGATGTAGTACTCCAGATGTGGCCTCATCAGGGCAGAGTAGAGGAGGAGGAGAACCTCCCTTGACCTGCTGGTCATGCTCTTTTTAATGCACCCCAGGATACTGTTGGCCTTGAAAAAATCAAGGTAGAAAACACCCACTGCTTTCCCCTCATCTACTCAGCTGGTGAATGATTGGATGATGAATCTCTCCAGCACCTATCTTAACAGTACACGCACCTTGCTTGACAGAGCTACCTCTTCCTTCCCCTTTACTTCTCCATCTTTAAACATATGCAACACACTTCTCACCAGAGAGTTTAGGTCCCTCTAAATATGCTCCAGTCATGGTAAGACTCTTGAGAGATCTCACTTTGTTTAAATGAATTTTAACTACAGTTGTTACCCAAGTTCTTATCCAGCTGAAGGAATATTAACTGGATTCCCTGATTTGTAGATGATCTCCACTGTGAGGAGGAGGGAGTGGAGAAGGAGGAATTGATTTTTAGAAATAAATTACTTTGCAGGAATACCTCTGAATGCAAAGTTTAGTTTCCTATGTTTAAAGTGTTCTTGTGACCTTACCACTAGCAAACCTCAGGTTCTTAAAAACATACCACTACTTGAAAATCTGAAAGTATGATAGGAGAACAGTTGTAAACCAATTCACATTGTGCTTTAGCTGTCAGGAGAAAAAAAAAATTAAAACTTAATTGTTTTACAGAAGATTTGCTGATGTGAGGATCATGGCTTTTCATCAGCACTCAGGTGCAAGTAGCACATCCCAGTTACAGCTCATGTGCCCACAACCTCGTGTATTCAGGCTTCATCAAGGTAATTATGCATATGCTTAGCAAGCACATGTTTCAAGCTCACAAGTACTCATGGAGAGATTTCATGTGCTGAGAGTTCACAGGTATATAAGAGTCCTAAAGCTGAATAGGGATTTAGAAGCTTTTTTGAAGGCAGATTTTATTTATTTATGTATTTTTACTGATTGGAGCAGGACAACTTATGCAACCAGGTACTATTGAAGGTAGGTATATCAAAATCTGGTATTAAATGAAGTGTAAAAATAGATGCAGTTGCTGATCTTGTGCAAACAAGTTCAAAAGTAAAGGTCAAGTCCAGCTAAAAACATAATTTCCTTGGTTTATAGTTAAATAAAATATATTATGTAAATTTTAAGCTAGTTTAGCATGAAACCTTTCTTTAGCTCTTACATCATTGTACAAGGATATTATCTCATCCTCCTCAATTATCCCAATACAGTTTTTGCTTTGTACCTACAATACTGGTTTTGGCTAACCCTTCTGCATCTCTATTTTATAATGACTTTTATGGCTGATGTGAAATCATTGCAGTGAGTCTTCAAATGATTTTGTGAAGACTGTTATAATAATTAACAAAGTAGATGCAGGAAGATTTTACATCTTGAGTTAATAATTAGGCATAATTTTAAAAAGATTCAGGTAACAAATAGACAAACCTTTTAAATAAAAACATGTATAAAGTTCTCTGAGACTGTTCTGTAGTAACAAATGACTCACCTTTTAATTAATCACCTGAGAGAATTATCTTTCTGTGAAGTTTGTTGTTTTATAACTGGTGAGACATTCCCATTGTCAGAATCTACAGGACAATTGTAAATTTACAGGACAGTTGTAAATTGTGTCCCTGCAGAACCCACAGTGCATACAAGCTAAATCACTAATCTGGCACTTTGGTCACAATTGTAGGGTTTTATAATAATTTGGGTATCAAACAAGTGGATTATCTTCTACTGTGGATTATCTTCTACTATGGACAGGCTCAAGCCGCAGTCTCTTCTATGATTTCCAGAGAGCAGGAGACAACTTTATAAGCTTTTTCATATTTTCAAGTTTGTTTTTCTTCTCTTTTCTAGCCATTACTGAGAATTCTTTAAAATTATCAGATGTGATGAACATGCCTAACAATAATTTAAATGAAAAAAGAAACCTCCAAACCTTAAAGTTTTGGATAAAACATTGACTACTTTGCTCTCCCATCTGCCCTCCTTGACAAGTTCATAAACATCTACAATCTTCTCAGGACATAAAACCATATTTTTAGGCACAAGCTCTTTTTCACATTTGCTCATTGTAACTCTAGCTAACTCCTGTGGTTCAGATATTGATAAAATGGAGAAAATCTGATATGAATTCCTAAAATTCCAGATGGTAGTTCATGTTTTGAACTCAATTATATCAGGTAATATATCACTACCATAATTCATTCCTACGAAATATAGGAGTAAGAATGGTTATTGAGCCTGAATGAATGAATGGAATTAGTCAAGAAGAAATGGAGAGGAATTTAAGATTTAGCTACCAGGTACATTAAGCCCTTTTATCTCTCTTTCATTTTTCTCATATTGATGTGAGAAAATAAAAATTACTCCTCAACATGACATCTAAACTTACATGTCTCTTAAACCAGGAAGCTGTATTTCAAATGGCACCATGGTATTGGTTGAAAGCTAATATATAATAACCAATAACTACATACAGAATAAATTGTGTCAGATAATACGGATAGTTGCAAACTCAAGCACCTAAAGGTAGGAAAACACAGATTTAAGATTACCCAGCATTACTCCATGCATACACAATGTGATAGCCTGCCACATTCAATGGGCAAGATTTTACAATTTCTTTTTAGCATCATTTTCAGTCCATGACTCTGAGCCCCAGAAACAACCCCATTTTTTTTAATGCATATTAGAGTTCTTTTTGGCTTTTCTATGGTTTTCATTGCTTAGGCAGCTAACAGTTGCACAAGTATTCAGCTAAGTCTAAAACCATGCATTAATGTTCACAAATGCAGGCATAAACATTTGAAAATGTTGTATTTATCCCTCTGTGTCTCCCTCCTAAAAACATTAAGGTTTACTTCACTGGTGGTTGTGAGGCTCAGGGACCAAAAGACTACTGACAGAAAGAAATAGGAAGTTTCCATCTGACCTTGCTGGGAGCTGGACTAGAACGTTCATGAGGCAAAACATTTGCAGAGAACCAGGTAGTATTTTATTATGATTTATTAAATGTCAGTTTATATGAGTATTATTGAATATGAGATTAGAGCAGTAGTTATTATATGACTGCACAGCATTCTGTGATTTACTCACAAACTGTTCTTCTTTCTTTATCTGCAAATACCCTGCAAAGTCAGAGGGAAAACATGGCATCAGCTAAACCAAAGAAATGGAAATGAGAATAAACGTGTTTAAATCTTGGGGCACTGGAGAGCTTTATCATGCTCATCTTCTTTCTGGTGTTATTGATCTCTTTTAGCACAGGAATCAGGCTGTGAATATGACCTACAAAAGTGGCAAAGTTTTTGAACTTAATCATACTGGCTTGGGATTCAGACTTCATTAGAACCAAAAGGGCATATGTGTTCAGGGAATATGTGTGAGTCAAGGCAAGTCATTCACAAAGAGAAGAGGAAGAGAGTAGCAGCCTTAGTGGAAAGCTGGAAAAGAACACACAGATGGACAGATCAGAAATACTGAGCTGTTCAGTTGGGATAATAAGGGCTCAATACTTGGGAAGCTGAGGATAATGCCTCAGAAACATAAACATATCAGGGATGTTACAACTGGATCTCCAGTTCTCAGGGAATTTCAACAAGAATATCAATAAGAATTTCTAGCACAAAGAACAAGGGCTTATATTAGAAACTATCACAGAATGTTAGGGATTGGAAGGGACCCTGAAAGATCATCTAGTCCAACCCCCCTGCCAGAGCAGGATCACCTACAGTAGGTCACACAGGAACATGACCTAGGCGGGTTTTGAATGTCTCCAGAGGAGGAG
>NW_010287501.1:0-206 GCF_000700745.2 Antrostomus carolinensis
CTGTAGAGCCTTCCTACCCTTAAGCAAATCAACACTTCCACCCAGCTGTCCTGGTTTAGTGTCACCTGCGAATGTACTGAGGGTGCACTCAATCCCTTCATCCAGATCATTGACAAAGGTGATAAACAGGACTGGCCCCAACACTGAGCCCTGGGGAACGCCACTTGTGAATGGCCTCCAGCTGGATTTAACCCCCTTTACCACCA
>NW_010287501.1:218-497 GCF_000700745.2 Antrostomus carolinensis
GGACCCAGCCATCCTGCCAGTTTTTAACCCAGCAGAGAGTGTGCCTGTCCAGGCCATTGGCAGCCAGTTTCTCAAGTAGAATGCTGTGGGAAACGGTGTCAAAAGTTTTACTGAAGTCCAGGTACACCACATCCAAAGGTATTTAATTCCTGGCTTTTTCCCCCTCATCTCCTAATTTTCTCTGTTCAGCTATGCAGAGAGAAGGTAGGATGTCCTCTGATGCACGAGGCATGCCTGCCTGCTGGGTGTGAGAGCAGGAGCACAGGGTGTTGTTCCAAT
>NW_010287502.1:0-11647 GCF_000700745.2 Antrostomus carolinensis
TTTTCCTCAGAGCTCTTCTCCAGCAGGTCAGGCCCCAGCCTGTACTGGTGCATGCAGTTATTCCTCCCCAGATGAAGGACTCTGCACTTGCTCTTGTTGAACCTCATCAGGTTCCCTTCTGCCCAACTCTCCAGCATGTCCAGGTCTCATTGAATGGCAGCACAGCCTTCTGGTGTGTCAGCCACTCCTCCCAACTTCGTGTCATCGGCATATATTATATGCTTATTTATCCTTCTGTCTTCTTTTCCTTTTCCTGTTTTCTTCGTGTTTCTGTTGGTCACTGATATTTGCTGTTATCAGTTGTATCACCTGCCTCAGGCTGGCAACTTCTCTAACAGTATATCCACTGTTCTTTCATTCAGTTTCCTCATCCTGTTCCTCTGATGAGCTTTCACATATCTGATCTACAAATGGTTCCCAGACTGACTGTGGAATAATTACTGGGGGTAACTTAGAAATCAAAATGCAGCATTGTTCACACATTAAGGAAAGGTATAAAGTTGAAGAAGATTGCGGGGAAGAATGCAACTGGTATGCAAAGAATCCTCTCCAAGGTGGTCTCCTGGAGAGCCTTCAATAGGAGGGGTGGAAAGGAGTGAATACCCCTCTGACCAAACCCTGTCAATCACTGCAGAAGCTGATAAGCCATCTGTTTGCCATCCTGGGCAGGCAGTCTGGCACCCTTTAGACAAATGCCATCCTTGTGTGAACTTTGAATAAACTTTGTCATGATAATATCAAAACACACCTCCAGCTCAAAGGCCACCACCTCCAAGGTGCAACCACTCCCTTACTGAGCTACACTCTGAATTTTAGGTAACCTATACCTTAAAAGGGAAGCAAAACCTTCCAATCACAATAAAAGTATGACTAGAGACACTCAAATTTCACCTTGAAGGTAAAAACAATATAAAAGTAGCCCAAAGAAAGGGGGATGTCAGGGAAGATACCATCACAGACAAGTCAGGGAAGATACCATTGCAGACCACTGACCTCTGGGACCAGCCATGGGCTGAGCCTCTCTTCCCCCCATAGGGATGCCTTTGGGTAAGATTTATACTGCCCTGAGGACTTTCTCAGAGACTTAGAAATCTCTTTAGAATTGTTTTCCTAACTTAACCCTTTTAGTAATTTGTAACCTTGATGCTTGTATATACTTCTGCAGACAGGGGATTATCACTGGCATTCCACACGAATCTGTATTATTCCTGTTGCTTTATTAAAGTGCCTTATTCACTTATTGACTTGCTGCACAATTTCTTACTGGGTACTGCCTGATAGGCCATGAGAGTCCAGAGATCATGACTGGATGGAAGGTGCAGGGCACTCTCGAGTGAATCTAGAATTAATGCACCCAAACTTGTAGTGCCACATTGAGGAAACTGTGCCTGCCTGTAACCAGCCACGCCAACCCCACTGGATGCTGCTAAACTCTGCAGGTTTAGCCGTGTGAGTCCATAAATGGTGTGTACGGGAGTGCAGCTCACTATTGAGTGAATCTGCTGTTGTCGGACTCCTAGTGCTGAATTTGGCATCGCCCAGGATCTAAGCCTAGCCACCCCCAGCTCCTCTAGTATCTGAGGATAAGCTAGAATGCAAGGGGGTTTATTTCCTGACAAATTGCTTTACCACCCTTTTCACGCAACACTGACTCATCCACTTATCAATCTCTTTACATGGATCCTTCCATGGGATGAAGAAATGACCAACACCCAGATGTCTTCAGGCATCAGGCATCAGCACTTCATTGAAGCTTTGCACTGCTTATATATCCTTTTTTCCTCCTCCACGCCCGAAGAGGCATTCTTTCACTTTTGATTCATTACCGCTTATCACACACAGGCCTAAACAATTGACATGGTTGGATAATTCCACCTGTTCACGAGCCATTCTTTTACTTCTGACTGGTTACTAATTACAGCACAGAAACCATCCTTATCTTGTCTCATATGCACTCTTGCTTGTTTCAACCACTTTGTTTTATTTTTCACTCAAGGTCAGGAATTACTTGCTCAAGGCTGAGGCTGCCTGCAGCTTCGGCTCTTAAAGCACCAACAGATCCTTATTTGAAATAATCCTCCAATCTCCTGACTTCTTTTTGGCTCAAGCAAATACTCAGAATTGTATTCCTTGCACACAATGATCTGAATCTCAAGCCTTGATCACTTGCAGGCCTGCATGCTGCAATTACCTGCCTACAAGTTTGTCCTCATGGATGTTCAGGGTTGTACTTCCAATGCACCATCTTCCACTTAACATTGAACTTCCAACAGTGAACCAAATTTTGCTTGTGTTGAAATTATGCATTCATACTTCAAAGCCTTCTATGTTCTTACCTGTAGGGTATTCTTTTACAGTGGTTGAGCATTCATGTTTTGGTCCTTCATTACTAAGGTCATGGTATCATAACCTGAAGAGAATCAGATTTAAACTTGCACCAGTAATATGCCATAATTAGATAGGTATTAAGGGCAAGCAGCTGAAAAAAAGTGTAGTATGCATGTATTACTTTACCATTGATGTATAAAGTGGGTTTTGAAGGTTGCTGAAACAGGGAAGCATCTAGTCATTATCACTAGAAGAGGACCATATTAATGTGCTGAGACTACTAGGACTCTACACCCAGATACTATCAAGATACTATGTTAAAGTATGTTAAGCTACATCAGAGAAAAAAGGAACTATGATACCAAGGAATTATATCTTGATAATTGTAAAACTCATGGAGTCACAAATGGAAATGCTGTCAAGAAATGATATCTTGATGGTGTAGCCTTGTAGCCCAGGTAAAGTGGTGTTGCCATTGCTGGTACAGAGGCCAGAGGCTGTGAGTTAGTTTTGTACTGCCTCAAGGCTGGGATTTTTCAATAGTTGCTTTGTCTGGGCTTGTCTTTGCCTGCCTGGGGCTTTGCCGTATCTTGTTTAGCTGTAACAGCACTTGCCTAACAATCAGATTACCTATAATATTACTTAACTTGATTTAACTTTAATTAGCTTTGTGCAATTGTGTGCTATACTGATGTAGGAGTTTTGATGTATTTCTGTAACTATTGTTAGTGAAAATAGGTCATTATTCTGTGTAGAGGGAACTGTCTGTGACCTAAAAGTGTAGAGGAGTACAAGCACAGGATGATAGCAGAAGCCTTGAAAGTACAGGCACCAGTTGATACTAGAGGCTCCAGGGTTATAAACAAATCACCAGTGGTCAGTTACTAGTCACTAAAGGAATGCAGCCTTGGGAGCTGGATAAAACCGGTTTTAAGGATAACAGGACAAAAAGCAAGTATCTAACATAATATAAACTAAGCCACAGGTAGTCAATTTTGTTATAATAAGGAATTGTGAAGCAGTAAAGAAAGAGAAATATGTGGTGCATGTTACAAAATACATAAAAATAAATCCAAGCACGGACCTTAGAGTAAGGAAGAGGTTCCCACCATCAATATAAAATTCCTCTCAGTGAAGAACCAGGGACACCAACAACTCACCGTAACTCTCCTTTTCAAGTAAGAGTTGTCACTGTCGACCTTTGGGGCCAGAGTGGTAGTGGAAGGGCAAGTCTAACACCAAATAACAGAGGTATGTACTAGGAAATTTCTCTACAACTATTTTAACTGCTAATTAATTTGGCTTTTTCCGTAATAGTTATATGAATTGCACTATTAATGTTGGTACCATTGTCACACGCTGATAACAATGCTTTGCTGTTAAGACTTTAGTTATGCAAACAATAAATTATTTGTCCTAGTAAAGTGTATTTCTTCAGTCCATACAAATGGTACATGTTGCAGCCAAATATTGAAGAAAACCAGAAACCTGTGATTCAAACGTTGCACGAGGAACACATAAGTTGACCACGTGTAGAATCTGTTAAGGATGCCTGTAACTAATGTTAGAACTGGAATCACCTTTAAATGTGCACCTAAGATTGCAACGACAACAAATCCCACACTAGCAGGCTAATGGTTATAACTCTTAATACCATAATAACTACAAATGGTGTGAGCACCATTGCCTCAGAATCAGGTGTGCAGAATCAATCACTGCCATTCTACGGTGTATTCAATGTATTTCAGTTTTATCTTAAGGGCAAATATACCTCTGATATTTGTGTTGCCTCTGATTACTTCCACTCAAAGCCTGTTGTAACATGAATGCAACAATGGGCCAAGATATAAGGTTTCATAAGTATTTGCTGGTACAGGCAATACAAGTCTAAGAAACTCTATTTCCTGCCAATGATCCAGATAAGCTATGGCTTAGAGGGGATTTTAGGACTTTGACCATATACACCTGGAATATTTGTTTTGTCCAAACATAGACTGTATCATCTGATTCAGTGCTGATTTTTTTAATTATTATTATTATTTTTATTTGTAGCTGGGACCAACTTGCCTTTCTGATGTTTTCCATGGCAAGACTACTGCCTGTGCTGTTGGCATGGTAGCTAAGAAGGACTAGCATTTTTAGCATTGCAGTTTGAAAAGTTGCTCAATTTAATTGTCTTACAGCTTCTTCCTGCCTTAGACTCCATTCCCACTCTGTTTCCTTCTTTAGCAACTGTGTTAGCAGATGTGCTATTTCTGCATATTTAAAAGTATGCAGGTACAAATTGGTGGTGCAGTTCTAATGCCATTCCTAGTAATACCCTACAGGTGCTGGCATTTCGAGCAAAGATCATAGTTTTGGTTTTGGTTTGGTTTTACTTTTTGACATTCCTGATCTAACAGTTGTATGTCCAATCATCTGACATCCATTTGCATTAACTGGTCTTTACTTCAATTGATTTTGAATGCGCTCTGTTTGATCAGTTCTAACACCGTGCTAGTTCTTGTTCACAGTTCTTTGCTTTGTACCTCTAACTCTGATAAAGCCTTACCTTTGCCTGCATAGGCCTGTGCCTTAGCATAGGCTTATGACAGATGTCCTCTCCAATCTCCCATGTGCCCCATAAACTTTTAAGTTTACTGTTACACAGCAGAGAATCTTTTGCTGATGTATAGGATTTCTACATATGTCATTTGCAGGGAGCAGCCTGTAAGACTATTGTGAGAGGAATTAGTGATCCACATAATATCTAATCCAGGTGTTTGCCCATGTATGATGAATACCATGTGACTGTTGCTCAACCCTGACAGATGTGTTTTTAATCATTGTGTAATTAATCAATGTGTTTAATCATAAGCACATGTAGTACATTGTTCTATTCACTTGAAATATTGTGCGTCTTTGGTCACTAATTCCATATATCAATCCTAGGAACCCTAGGTTTATTAATGTGATAAGGGTATTAGGGTGTATTGCCAAAGGACATTTCAAACCCAAGTCCACATCCCAGACCTGATTGCTATCAGAGATGACGAATCTGTATTGTGAGCAAAGCTCCATAAGAGTTCAGGTGAGCACAGAGCTGGGCAGCCTCACCGTGGATGAGATCTGCACAGCATGCTGTACCATCACCAGAGGTTCATGGGATGCTGTGCTATCTCTGGGTTCCCAGCAGCACAGAGCTGATGAACCTCACTATGTATGGGATCTGTGCAGCATGCCATGCCATCACCAGAGGTCCATGCAATGCTGTGTCATCTCTGGGTTCCCAGCAGCAGAAATGATGTAAGATTTTATAACTTGCTATAACTTTTCTAGTATATTAATAAAATAACTATTTTTCTTGAAAATGTTTGTGCCTTTCTTGATGGGAACCAAAAAGAACCAACACCACCTGATATCAAATAGTCATTAGCTTTTTAAAAGAAACTTCTATTAATGCGAAAACTTTGATATGACACTAGCATGAAAGTAGGATGGCACTGTCTTGACAGAAAGGACTATTCATGCAGTAAGGTAGCAAGAAGTAATTAATGCATACATGGTAACACACTAACATAAAAGGAGGTAGTCCCTGAAGAGAGAAAAGAAAGAGAAGAACCATTTATCATGAAATTGCCCTTCCTACAGAAAGACCAGCACCTGACTAATGGCTCATTTGGTTTGTGTGAAACTGATGTAAGATATCAGCCTCCTTATAGCTTATGTTTTCCTTTACTCGGACACATTGATATAATTCATGTAGCAAAAATTCATTGTGCTTTACCTGTTGTAGTACCATCATCTTGGGTTTCCACAGTCAACTTTTAAAATCAAAACTTGTAGACTCGTCACATGCTTCTGATACTCTTGCAACTCAGTTATCTTCTGTGCAATAGCAGTTAAATGTACTGCAGGTCTATAACTTCATCTTGTATTCCTTGGTTTGGTACTTGCAGAGTACAATTATTACATTGTTTTATTTCCTATTTTACTATTCCAACTCTGAGAGTAAGTACATGCTTTTTTCCTCTGAGAGGGGATGCCCTTTTGGAAGGCATCTAGC
The DNA here is from genome assembly GCF_000700745.2 of Antrostomus carolinensis. NCBI lineage: Eukaryota > Metazoa > Chordata > Aves > Caprimulgiformes > Caprimulgidae > Antrostomus > Antrostomus carolinensis. Next base: position 6,374 of record NW_010287502.1, read on the forward strand.
AGATGCTATTTGCTTTTTTTCACTTATTTTGCATAAAGTATGATATCTATCAAAACTTTCCTCAGTGTCAGGTAGAGCTGCATTGTCTGGTCTCATTTTATCAGTCTGATGACTAAGCCCCTGCTCTTGAATTATCTTCAGAAGAATGGATAGGTGGTCCACCACATAATTTCTATTTTGTTTTCTTTATTTTTAAACTTATTTATTATCAGCCAGCACCTACAACTAGTCTGCCCAGAGCTATTGTTTTCCTTATCCAATAAGCCACCCTTCAGTCTATGTTGCTGCTAATGTAGCAAAATGAGAAAGGGAAGGTGCTTTTTGTTTTAAACAACGTTGATTTCACTCACACTCATGTTCTTATACCACCAAACTCACAAACACTATGAGTACCCGTCATATTCAGGTCATCTTGGCCAGACCACTAAGAGAGTCTGGGGTCTGGCCAAGATTACTTGCGTAGGGCAAAGAGGACGAGGGATATCAGCTGGAGAGTGGTCATTATATCTCTCTTGGCTGGGGAAAATTAACTGGTTTTTGAATGTGCCTTTCACTCCTCAGGGTGCTTCCAGAATTGACAGTGATTGTAACCTTTTGTCTTTCCATCCTGTCCAACCTTCCTGAACTAACTTTGCTGATTTACTCCTCTTTGTGTCTCCCTCTCTGTATATTTTACAGATCAAATCCTGTTCTTTATCTTCCTGCCATTCTCTCTTCACATCTTCAGTTCTCCATTTTCCCAGTATGCTCATGGATGTTGTGGGATCTTGGTAACAATCTGGTCTCTATGCCACCAACACTCGCCAGTCTTTTAACAGTTCTACTACTGCTTCTGCTGGTGCTTTCAGACACATATCTGTCTTTACCAACTTTAATGCTTCTATTAAAAATCTCTGCATCAATAGATAAAACCACTGTATAGAAATAGCTTTTTTTTCCCTCTATCTAAATTATCAGTAGCTGTGTGTGGTTTCCACCTTTTTTTTTTTTTCCTCTCCAATGAAAGGATCCAACCACTTCTTTTCACAATGAAGAGGCAATGGTGGAAAGATTTCCTCTTACTTTCCCACATGGGATTCTCTGCCAACTAATGTGTCAGTTAATGAAACAAAACTCAGTACAATACCATACATATAGTGAAAGTTATTTTTATTTAACTTTGTAAATTAGCTGACTCTATTTACTCATATTTTGACCAACAGAAGTATCAGTATGTGTGTGTCAAAGTAATCTGGCCAGGACAACTTGTGCATGACATGTAGGACAAGATGTGCCAGTACCGAACCCTCTCTACATGTCCTAAGAGCCTCTTCATTGCTGAGAACAACTGCTTTTGGGTAGGCCTTATACAGCCTTTAAGACTCAACTGTGATTTGCCTCCTCTCCCCTCTCACTCCCCCTGAGCCTTAGGCAACACTGCTGAGTCAATTCTCTCCTTTTGTTTTCCCTATCATGTTATCTTCTGGCTCCAGGCCAATTCATCTATCTTCCTGTCATCTTATCTCATGGTTTCACATTCTTGCTATCTGATTATCGAATGAAAGGATGCATAGGTCCCACCGTGATCCAGGTGAACTGCTGACCTTAAGTAACAATATATGCCATTATTTTAGTCATGGTTCTAGTGTTTCTTCTCAGGTTTCCACTTGTCCAAGCACATTTCCAACCTCAATCAGAACAATTTGAGTATTTATGATGCAAATGTCTGCATAAATTCCAAATAAAAGTTTGGAGTTCATTTGCAGATTAGGATTTCAAGTTGCTTTCTTTTTGTATGTAATCAATCGTTAACATAAAGTATAGAAGTTAAATTGCTATTTTTGTCTATTCTGTTGTCAAACAAGTTCTAGCTGGACTCACTCTAGGAAAGCTCTTTGCTTCTGATGTGTTTTGTCTGTTATGCTGTCCAGTTCTTCTGTATCTTTAGTAAAAATGCTTTCAGTATAGGCTAATATAATGTTAGAAAGCATGCTAAGGCATATTCAGTATTTGTGAACCTGTCAACCTAGGATCATGTAGTGTTTTAAAAGCTGAAGCTTATCAAATGCCCTAAAAGTAGGCCTTTCCAGTTCTTCTGTATCTTCTTTAGTAAAAACACTTTCAGTATACGCTAATATAGTGTTAGAAAACCTGTTAAGGCATATTCAGTATTTGTGAACCTATCAACCTAGGATCATGTAGTGTTTTAAAAGTTGAAGCTTATCAAATGCCCTAAAAGTAGGCCTACAGTTTTTTTTGTTTACCCCTCTGAGGAACACATGTGTTATATGCAACATCACAGAATCACAGAATGTTGGGGATTGGAAGGGACCTTGAAAGATCATCTAGTCCAATCCCCCTGCCGGAGCAGGAACCTAAACAATTTTACACAGGAAGGCGTCCAGGCGGGTCTTGAATGTCTCCAGAGAAGGAGAGTCCATAACCTCCCTGGGCAGCCTGTTCCAGTGCTCTGTCACCCTCACTGTAAAGAAGTTTCTTCTCAAGTTTAAGTGGAACCTCTTGTGTTCCAGCTCACAACCTTTGCCCCTTGTCCTACCATTGGGCATCACTGAGAAGAGCCTGGCTCCATCCTCGTGACATTCACCCTTAACATATTTATAAACATTAATGAGGTCTCCCCTCAGTCTCTTCTCCAAGCTAAAGAGACCCAGCTCCCTCAGCCTTTCCTCATAAGGGAGATGCTCCACTCCCTTAATCACCTTGGTGGCTCTGTACTGGACTCTCTCAAGCAGTTGCAGAGAACTTAAAAGCTTACTGATTGTTCTGTGACAAAACAAGAGCAAAACCAACCCAGTAACTATCAGCTACAACAGTCTCAGACACCATTTATTCAGCTTCTCTTGGGTTTTCATATTTTTCACATAGAAAAGTCCTAGTCACAATATAGTCTGATAGAAATACTTCATGCCAAAACTAGGCTGGTGATGCCTTGCCTGTGCAGGTCCAGGTCCAGAGGTAACTTCCGAGATCTGCCCCTTCGCTGCATGTGAACCCTCTTTAACATACTTGACTTTTACTTAAATTTTAAACAGCATAGTATCTTACATGGGTCAGCTTGCAACTTAGATTATTTGCAAGTTTGTCTCAGAAAGAATCTGGGGCTGTTTGGAGCACCCCAGCTCTGAAGGGTAACTGCCATTTAGTCATTATTCAAATAGGCTAAGCTTGGCTGAAGCACTTTTAGAGGCTCAGCCTTTGGGATCCATGATAATGTAAATGCTGCAGTTGCAATTTTCCTTAGCATTTCTGTAGTGGCTTGATTAGATTTCTCTGCATTCCCGTCAACTCAGGGATAATTTAGGAACACAAAAGTGTGTTTTAGAACCTGTTATTTACAAATCAGTTGAACTAATTCTTCTGTGAAGCATGATTGGGTTTTACAACACTGAAAGTGCCTCCTCCAGAAATCATATATTCTGTCAGACACAGAATTTGGTCAATGATATCAACAAAGACAAGTAAATAGTTATTTCCCCTTGCTGTAGTTTGCAAGAACCCTGTATAAATGATGAAAATGTCATGGTAATGACCATGGTTCTTGTGGTACTGAAGACAAATCTTTGTTCTCCTTTGGTTCATTAAGGCTGTGGCTTATCTGATTAATCAAGCCTTGGGGCATTGGTCTATTTTCATTTTTTTCTGAGCATAGGTATTTAGTGCTTGTTCGGAGGATTTTCAGGATTATTGGATTAAAGCCTGCCTGTAATATAGAGAGCTTTATGGCCAGTACAACTAGCTTCCTGCTTTTGTGTAGGGAGTACTGTTGCTTCTGCAAATTCCCTGCACTTCTCTGGGGTTTTAAAATGTTCTCATATTAGACATAGGTTATGTCATATAGCACGTTTATGATGAGTTCTTTTACATTATCTGAATAATCTTATGGTGTTTGTCACAGGCAAATTTAACCACAAAGCACCTACTTTAGCCACATGACTTGAACAAATTACAGCCATTATAAATGGTTTAGGCACAATGTTCTGAGTCGATGAGCAAGTGGAGGTGTGTGGGGAGGATATGGCAGCATGCTTTATGTCTCTTGCCATGAAAGAAGTTTGCATGACAGGGGCCTTGCTCTGGAGCCCCATGAACATGTGTTAATCATAATCTGAAAGGGACCTCCTGGAATCCATAGTGGCTCCTCTTTTCTCCAAAGGTGAGGTTAGATAAAGTTATACAACTCTTGCCCCAGGCACTAAGCAATACAGGAGTTTCATGTTTAATGACAGTTTAGATAACTACTTGTATATAGTATCAACAAAAGCCATACAATTCACACCACCCTTTATCATTGGTTACTTAATCAATAAGTATCTCTATAGCTATACGAGATATTTCCAGTATAGACTGGCTTTTGCATGTAACCTTCTTCCTGGCCATAGCTGAAGCAGTAGAAGGTGTTTTTTACCATCTGTGGCCCACTGGGATGAGTAAAAACCTAACTGATGTGATTCACATCTAAAACATGATGGACTTCAGACGTCCAAGCTAAAAAGCTTCCTCTCACAGCTGTTTGTCAACAGCTGGAAACAACTGCTTCTGCAGACCTGCTGGCTAAGCAGCCCAGTTGAATCTAAACCTGATTCATTCTGAATCAAAAACAAATCCAGAGAGTCTCACCTCCACCACTTTCACAATATTTTACCCAGGAAAGTACCCTTATTCTCACAAATCTCACTTAATTTCTAAGCAGCAGCATAAATTCTGAGCTCACTCTGAACATCATCATTACTCTGATTTTCTAGACACTGTAGGAAAATGTCTTTCTTGTGGGGCACATTTCTTTTGCAATTAGTTGTGTTCCCTTGATGTGCATTTCAGCTGTGCCTCAGCTCCATATGATCAGGAGCCCTGTATGTTGATTCTCTCCATGCACATCATAGTTTCCAGTTTAAAATTCACTGTAGGAAATTGGTTTAATACAGAGGGGAGTATTTACACCAACAAAAATAGCATGCCAAACATAAGTTAGCTAGCTATTTTCATCAGCTCCCACTGAAACTAGAAGCAGCAGTGCAAGGGTGAGGTTGGCACTGCATAGATAGGAGGTAGAGTGAGGTCTGGAGGAGTAAGACCTACTCCTATCCCCTATCTCATCAAATCATTTGCTTTTGAAACCACAGCCAAAAGGTAAAGTCCCATGATAGGGCTGAGCTATCACAGCTATAACAGCTCATCATCACGGCTTCTTTTAGGTTTATTTTGCTGTAAGAATAATAGTGCATCTTTGGGCTAGGCTCTTCATTTGGTAGGGAAGACTACTACTCTTCATTTGGT
>NW_010287502.1:11671-37181 GCF_000700745.2 Antrostomus carolinensis
GCTTGTTAGTTACATGAGTGAAAAACTGTGATAACACTTTTCATAAATATATGACCTTATGACCTTTCCTAGACCTTACTGATGATGGATAATTGTGGGCTTTGTTTGTTCAAGGATAGGATGTGCTAAGGAGCCATCCAGAGACCTTGATTTACAAAAGAAGGTGCCAAAGGGTCTGAAAACAACCGTTCCACATCTTGTACATCCTTGACTAGTTAACTCAGTCCCACAAAACTATTTAGCACAGAGAAAGACTGATAAAGTGAACTTTGGATGAATTATCTTAACTAGTGGTAAAACCACACCTCTAGAGGAGAAAAAGCCCCCTTCTCACATAAAACCATCCCCCACTGATCATGTGTAATGAATTTAAAAAGTATTGTACCTTTAAACCAACATAAAACCGAAAATAACCAATGATTATATGGTAGGCATTATCAGTAGGTATCTTGCTAGGGCCAAGCCAGGTAATGCAGAATACAAAGTATCTGAATCTAAATACACCAGGTTAATACTATACTTAGGCTACCCAGATCAGGTGATAAATGTTTATCAATAAATAAAGAATTGAGAAATTATTAAAATCATCACAACACTATTCTGGAGAGGCACCTTATTGGAGAGGAAATGAACACTCCCACTAAATCCCTGGATGAAAGCAATTGCTGCATAAGGCAGAACTCTAGTTTTGTCCCAGACAATCCACTGGCTCACAGAAGGTCAGATCCAAAGAATCAAGGGTTAAACGGGAAGGGTTGTGTGACCATGCCTGAGGGTGAGTGGGCAGGAGCTGTTGGCAATAAAAGTAAATGGGCTGGATGGGCAGTCAAGCTCAAGTGCTTCTGAATCAATTGGACCTTGTGCTGTGGCAGCTCAGGGATCCCAGCACCTGGGATGGACTATGGGTTGGGCTGGGCTGAGGATGCATCAGGGTGCACTTCCCCTTCCAGGTATGACACCACAGTCTCCTTCGGGGGAGAAGTGCCTAGAGTGAGCTAGGAAGAGCTGTTAGCTGCTGATGGCCCTGCCCTGGGTGTCCTTTCTAAGGTAATGGCTCTCTGATGTCCCCAGCTTTGTTCCCAGGAGAAGCAGCCAGCCACCATTCCCAGACTGAGCCCAGGATTCCCAGCATCCCTGAATCTCTGCCAGTACTGTTCCAAACAAGTGAAGAGTTTGTTTCTGTTAACACATGTGAATCTGAAAAGACTGCATAAGAATCAGTTTAAGTTTCTCACATAAATACAGGCACAGAACAAAAGAGAGACAGACAAGAGAGAGAGAGAAGTAGAAGAGGGTGGAAGCAGAGCAGGCATGTCCAAATCCCACACCAAGGACCTTGACTCCCCTGACCACAAACTTAAGGACGGGTATAAATTCTCCTCAATTTACTCATATGAGAAAGTGAAGCTGCCTCACTTTCAGTCTGTCTCACTTTCTCTCTTCCTAACACTCAGAGACTTCTGTCTTTAGTCACTTGTCCATGGCTGTAACTTTCTGTAGACTGGAACTGGATAACCTCCCAGGATCTGGGGGACCCCTTTGTCAGAGGAATTCCTGGGGATGTAGCCCCTGTTCGATGGAATTGAGAGTTGCTAAACTGACAAAGAACTGACTAAAGATATGCAGATATGAAAATACTAAAAGTTAAAGTTAAACCTACTGGACCTATGGAAATTGTGAAGCTAAGGTTTTAAACAATGTGCCTTTGTTTGATAAGCAGGGAGTATCTGTCTAAAAGCAGAAGCATAAAATGATGAAATGTTAGCTTCTTCAGCAACCCGTGAAGAGCTGCTTAGGTTTGCTAAAATGGGAAGAACTACTGAAGAAACTAGGGGAAAGGTAATTCCAGCAAGGGGAACCATGACCACTGGAGCATGGACCTTATACCTAAGTCATACCACCAAATCAAAAGAAGTAGAAGTAATAAGACTGAGCATGCATACTAACTTACAAGCTAGGCAAAGAGACTGTGACCAATCATTTAATGAACTAACAATGCATATATATTAGAGGCTGAATATGTTAATGCTTTGTGTATAAATAACTGTAGATTTGGAGACTTGGTGTGTTGTCTTGGGACAGGCACCCATACCTGCCCATCTATGCAATAAAAGGAAATACCTGTCTGTGTGGATTGTCTCTTTGCACACCAGGTGACGGTCCCAAGTTCTGGGACAACATGCTGCTTTGTTCACAGTAGAAATCCTGTTTTACCATCAATGGTTTTTAAGGAGCCCTATAGTAAACTGTGTGTGCTTGTACATTCATGTTCCTGTATTTTATTTTCTGTCAAATAAGACAGAATTTGACTATTGTGGTTTGTGTCTCACTGGGAATTTGGATCTTAAGCCCGAGCGCTTGCTACCCAAGCACCTTGGAGATCCTAAATATTTAGACACCATTTGAACTAATTTCCCCAAATCAGTTTCATTTTTGCGCTCTGAGTGCAAAATAGCTCTTTTTCTGCCAGAATATAAGCAGCTCATTAAAGGCCAACTAACACAATTCATCCTTAAATGAGTTACCTCAAAGTACAGTGTAAACCATCCTGGCTTGATAAAAGAATAACAAGGCAGGGAGGCAAGGTCACACAGCAGAGCTATGATTTACTTGTATCTCATGGGAACATACTCACAAAATCCCAGCGTTTTCCTGGATGCATATTATCAGTGAAGATAATTAGGGAGGCATTGCCATCAAAATAGTACAAATAGTACAAAATAGGATATTTTTCTCATGCAAAGAGCATTTAGTCAGATCAGGTGTAAACAAGAAGCAGCCCAACAATTGAAACATAGATTAACTAGGCAATTATTTACCCGGCTATCCATCCATCTGAAGCTTTCTCACCCTGTTAACCAAATATCATACGCTGCCAGAATGCTTGGTACATATGCTAAAATGCATAGACAGTGTTCTCTCAGTCCTTTACTATCATACTTAACTAATCAACAAAATCACTGGTAGAGGTACAGTCATGTTTTCTACACCAAATGAAGAATCCATCCCAAAGATGCATTATATGTTCTTATAGTAGCATAAGCACTGAATTAAAGGGAGATGAACAGAACTTCCTTTCTCAAGGCTGAACTTTCAAGATGTGGAAAAGCTGTGATAGGTTTCAAGAGTAAAATCTATGGATTTATATAGGTTCATGCCTCTAGATAAATAGTAACAGCAACTTCAGCAATTTACATCTAACTCTGAAAAAAAGACAGCATCATCAGTTTCTGTCATACATTTACCCCTCTGCCTTTTCAGCTCTGCTGTGTTGCTTGGTTGGTTTCCCAGAGTTACACTGGCATGGGTTACCTGTTTTCAGGTAGATCACACCTTTGCTTTCTTTACAGTAAGGGCAACAGAGCACTGGAACAGGCTGCCCAGGGAGGTTGTGGAGTCTCCTTCTCTGGAGACATTCAAAACCCACCTGGACACCTTCCTGTGTAATCTCATCTAGATGTTCCTGCTTCAGCAGGGGGATTAATCTAGGTGAGCTTTTGAGGTCCCTTCCAATCCCTGACATTCTGTAATTCTGTGACTGTCATAAAAAGGCAGAAAATCTTTTTGCTGCCTAAAGTCAGAGGGGCCTTCCCATATAGAAGGCAGGTAAGCAAGCATATCTCCAGGAAGCTGTCATTACCTACCCAAGTACCACTTCATAAACTTCGGTAACTATCCCTGCCTGGGCGTGTGCCCGGGTTTTCCCATGATGTGGTGAGGTCTTTTCTTTAGGGTGATATGAGCCTATGTCTTGTCATGAGTTAATCCCATTCAACTCTTGTCATTTGTTGTGACTATTGTGCTTTCATCAGATGAGTATAACTTTGTGTATTTTATATTAGTGTTAACATTAGTTCTTCTTATAATTTCATTAAATCTGTTTTCATTTCAACCCATGGGTCTCCTTTCCTTTTCACAGTTCCCCTGCCCAGGTGGGGTCATTGGATGATAGGACAACTGCTTAAACCAAGACAGTCTACTACAACATTTCCTGCTGGAATCCTCCAGTTAAAAACCACTGGAGGCAGCACTGCAGTGAACAATGTATCTGCCCACACAGATATGCCCTAAACCCTTTTAAGCATGCAGAAACAGAGAAAACCAGTTTCTTTCTGTTTCTAGTTAAACTATTACAGATAGCAACAGCATATGGAGAGATTACATAGCTTCTCCCTTTTCCTGAGCTGGTGGTGTAAGCTTGGGAAATATGGTCTTGAACTCTTTCAGATTAAAGAAAAAACTAATATGGAGACTTCATTCTGTTCAAGTAGATGGGTAATAATATTTCCCTTACTGTTCTGATTTACAAGAAGATTGTAAAATTACCACATTATCCTAGAATGTGAGGCTTAGCAGAAAGGAATAGAATGGGAAACACTTTTGAATAGGAACAAAAATATTCAGTTTCTCTGTGGTAGTGTGCTGAAAAAAGTGATTAGATGTGGCTATTTGAGAAAAATAACTGCATGTTCTGTGCTAACTTTGTTGTGGAAAGATGATTACAAGGAGTGCCCCTGAAAGAATAGGAACTCCTTCAGAAAATAGGTCAGATTGAAAGCAAGCAACTCCATGTCTTTTTGTTTGAATGACAGATTGCATTTCAAAGTGAACCATTATTAGAAAATTCACTATTATTCAGAAATTTCTTTAGATGCCTAACAGTCATAGCAAAGTCAAAAATCTATCTTCCTCTCATTTTACCTCAATCACATATCTAGTTCTTCTGATTGGAACTATTGCAGGTTAGATAAACTAGAATCGGCAAAATAAATCTTGAATGCAAAGTCAAGAATTTGTTGTTACTATGATTAACCCTTAATCTAATCAAAATACAACAATGGTCATTATTAGTGTAGCCAAATTACACTGATATTCACATGTATAGTCCACATTTTCTATTTAATACAGAAGAAGTCTCACTAAGAATGTCATTAAAAGTGTCACTGAAGTTAAAATTCTTACACAAAAGCCACCTAGCATTTAGCCCTTTTCTATGGTGTGATGCTCTCTCTTTCACTGCCACCTGGTTCCTAAGGTGTCTGGCTTCAGCTTGGGAAGGGGTTAGTCAGCCTCCCAGACCCTTCCTTCTTAGGCAGGATATGATATTGTTGGTGGACAAGAGGTCTGATAGTGAATACATCGATGGTTTCTTTCTCCTCATCCTACAGTCTGCTTGTCACTATTTTATACATTTTCTAACATGCAACTTGCTCTTCTTTCCTGGGTATGTAGCTCTGTGTTAGAACTCAATTTCCCATTTTATACCTGATGGATACTCTTTTCTTCCACCTCTAAGAACAGTTTTGCCCAGCTCCCACATTTTTATTCCTTTAGTTATCAGTAAGTGGCCACTGGTGAGTAGTTTTAGGACCATCCTGTGCACGCATTCAAGGCCTCTGTTATCCCCTGCACGTACTCCTCTACACGCTACAAATTTGGGCTAGAGCCATAAAGAGTTCATTCCACTCTGAATAAACACTTGTTACTACCATCTCTTTAAAAAAAACTATGGTTATACTGCACAATTGCACAAAGCTAAGCAAAAATAAAACAAATTCAGCTATAACTAGCTGGTCCTTAGAAAACTGGTGTTACATATTAGAAAAAAAAAAAAACTAACAGAAAGCTCTGGAAAAGCCACAACATGTCCGGGCAAAGCATGACAATTCCTGAGACCTACAATGTTTTCTTAATACAGAGGCTATCACCTGTAACTTTTGAAGGAATCACCATATTTACTGGGTTAGGAGGATATGGATTTATGACTCAAATAACCTACAATGACTTCTACTGATAGAGAATCAGAATGTCAATAACAGAAACTAATCAAGTTAACTTAATGAAGGAATATTTAATTAAAAGCTACACCAAGCACTACTTCCATTTGACACCTAGTCTTCATCCTATTCCAGTGACCAGTGTTGCTAGCTCAAAAGGCTCTTTTTGATCTCTGTATCCTAAACAATCTGGAGCGTTGAAAGTACTGTAAAGAAAGCTACTTTAGTTCTAAAAATTATGTCATCACACAGGCTTCTGAGAAATCCCTACAGAAACAAATGGAATAACTGGAAGCTTGTAACAACAGCTGCATTGAACAAAGTGCATTGCAAAGGACTCAAATACTAAAACCAAAAGGAAGCAGGAGAAAAAAAAAATCAGTCATTCTTTTTTTGCATTTCTGATAATGATGGGTGTCCTGCACCAGAATTCAAGGAGTAACAATCTTCCCAGGGATCTCAGCACAATCAGATCACTGACAGGAACTCCAGAGCAGAAGGGACAAGTAGAAGCATTTTCTTCTGGCAAACACTTGGCCGGCTTCAAGGCACCAAGACATTCATCTCAAGAAGGTTTCAACACTTGTGTGCCTCTCACAAGAAAGGCACATTGATGAAAGGTGTTGTGTATTATCTTCCATTGCATTTCAAAGAGTTTGGCACCTTCCACCAGAAATACATACTGAACTGTATCAACATCACACCCCTCTCATGCAGTCAGAGAGGGATCCCTCTGCTACACCTGCCTCCATTCTTACTTAATGTGAGGACCATGCACTATATAAACATACCCACACAGGTCCTACAAGGCCTGTTTCCTGACAGTGCTTTTCTGTGCACAGATGTGCTGCTGAGCGATACTCTAGTGAGACTGATAATTTTTTTTATTTTACATTTTTTAATTAAAAGTAGGTTATGCAAATCATGTGAGTTTACAGTAAAATTTCCGCACTCAAAGCAACAAACTTCTTAATAGATCTCTAATAACTTGTTTCAAATGGGATCAAAATATGCTTGCTTTCTTCTGGAAAGCTTTAAAAATAGGCTGAAAGGATCTAAAAGAGATTAAGTAGTGTTGATTCAGGTTTTGTTTACATTAGCAAAGAAGTTAATTTAACAGGAATGCTAAAATATGGTGGTCTTGAGGTCCTTCACCTCCTCATTCCTTCCAGTTTTGGAGATTTATTTCAAACTGTATCTAATTTGCCATGTTGTTGAACATCCTGCTTGGACAAGGTTCAAAACTTTTGAAAACTCCAGAAGAATCACATATAAAAATATATCAATTACATTGCTGCAAATAGATGCAAATAATAAATAGTTTTAAATGCATTTTAAGCACATATATTTGTCCATATATGTTAAGGGAGAAGCTGCTGCCTGAGCATTCACACACCATTCAAGGAGTCACACTCACACCACCCGAGACTAACCACAGGGGTGGATTCTGTGAGCCAACAGGTGCCCCCTTCATCTCCTTGCACACACACACTCTGGGGTGCTTCCTCTTCCCATAGGCTCAACCCTAGGTGTTCCCGAAGCAGAGTCTCCAACAGGGAGAGCATTTATTATTATTATTATTATAATAAATGCACGATGCATTTGTTGAGTGATACAACAGTAAAGGACAGCTCGAGTTGGGTACCTCCAGAGACGAACCATGAACATTCCATATCATATGACAGCATGCTCAGCATATAAAGCTGGGGGAAGAAGGAAGCAGGGTACGTTCAGAGCGATGGCATTTGTCTTCCCAAGTAAGAGTTACGTGTGATGGAGCCCTGCTTTCCTGGAGATGGCTGTAGCAGGACACTCTGTCTAGGTCAGGGTAAAATAAGAACACTGTCTCAAAATTCACCCTACTTTTACAAGTTCTGTGGTGAAAAACTGCCAGATGTGGCAGGAGGTCACACTGTCCTTGGTGTTGAAAGACACCGGGGATTAGCCTGACTCAGCAACCCCAAAAATAAGTATCACAGGGTAGGATGTGAAACCAAGTGTTCCTGGAAAGAGGAACAAAATGATAAACAGTGTTTCACTGAGCTAGAAGGTTTGGCTTGGCAACAAATGACTGGCAGTCAATCACTTTATACTATAAAAACACAATCCCAGTTTTGAACAGGGGGAATTCTAGCACAGACCTCCTTATAGAAGTGTGTTTGGAGATCCCTCCCTTGAGTGGGGATACCCCTCAAGGTTACTCCTCAAGGCTGAGTGAAAGAGAGCTGCCCACAGTCATCAACATGGGCAAGTAACATCAATCTCTAAGATAATTAATCGTCATCTAGCTTTGAACAATTGATTTAGTAAATGATAATTAGAGTGAATAGTAGCTATAGCATTTATACTGTATAGCAGATATTCAGATTAATGTCCTTTAGCCTAATCACACCATTATCAATTATAATAAAGTTTTATTTTGCTTACATATAAGGTTCACCATCCTTAACCCTGCAGGACAAACTGGCCTAGTCGTCAGGATGGTGACCAATTCTGAAAAACAGGCAAGGGGTTTAATAGTCTATCTATAGAGGTACAACATAAATATTGAGGGTGAAGATCTTTGGTCAGTGACTAACTGGTATGATTAGGAAAAGATTCAGGACAAGATAGATAAAAACGGGAATGTTGAAAGACCAGAAACAGAAAGGCATTACCTAGGATTATGGTTAAAGGTTGTGTAGCAATTGAGAGAGCAAATAATAAAAATAGATAAAGATTGAAAGATGAAATAGAGGACGGAAACAAGCAGAATTGTTGTGAATGTATCAAACCAAACGACTAGAGCAGCAATTGAAAGAATCTGAAGGAAAGGCTAAAATCTGGAAGAAAAATGAGAACTAATGTTACTAAAAGCCCCCAGTCCCCTGGACATTAGCAAGATCTGAAAGTTGTTTATTGGCATTACCTGAGGATTGGAATGGTGATATTTGTGAAAGTCCTGATTAAAATGACAAGGGGGAATGGGACTCCAATGAAATGATTCAACCTTTGGCTCCTAGAGCAGAAGAGATTCCCAAACTAAAAATGAGACCTATAATTAAGAGCAAAATATGAGAAGGACCTCAAGGAGGTCAGAGAAGGAATACAGTCAGAAGTACTCATTGGGACTCCCTGCAACTGGCAAATCTACAGGAAAAGTATGGAGAAAGACCAGGAGAGCCAGGAACTGAGTATATGTGGAGAGTGAGCCTCTCTGAAGGAGACAGAATGTTGTTAGATGGAAGCAAGGCTGACATATATTGGAGGTCAGGGGTATTGTTAAATCTAGGACCTAAGCCTGCTGAATGCCTCTATTTATAACCAGCAGGGTTGCTTATTGGGCAGGAGGGTTAGATGTTATGGATAGAGGAGAATCAGCTTCCATACCCCTACAGTCACCTAATGAATTAATCACTGCTGTTACAAAGGCAGCCTGTTTGCAGGCAATGCACAGGCACTTCAATATCAACATCCTGCTCTCTGCTGAAGTAGATCCTAATATATTAAGACCTCCATTAAGAATGGTCCTGGCAATATGGAAAACTTACTTAGCAAGGCACCAATATGAAATTAGAAGGGATATGACTCATAATGAGATGCTACTAGGTCCTCAGACCCTGAGACAACCTATCTCTACCCTGGGGAGAGCCCTTGTATGATATAGAGAAATGGGTTGGGAGGTCCATTCTGGTGAACAAAATCAAGCCATTGATAGGGGCCTAAGCATTGGGTGAGAATCTGCCTGCTGATGGGAAGCAGTGAATGAATTCCTTGGTTTGCTTTGCTTGTGAGCACAGCTTTTGCATTACCTATTAAACTGTCTTTATCTCAACCTCAAGTTTTCTCTCTTTTACTTCCCTGATTCTCTCTCCTGTACCACTGGGCAGAGTGAGTGAGCAGCTGTGTGGTGCTTAGTTGCCAGCTGGGGTTAAACTACTTTGTAAGAATTTGATAATCAGCCTTATTAGATATTAATCACTTAATTATCCCTATCTGACTTTTTTCACCAAAATTCCATTGAAAGCTGATGTCTTGTCAGGGATTCTGTTCCTGTGGTATTCAAGATATCGATATAACAACATTAAATTTTTAAGCCTTTGTTAAGAGATTGAAACAGCCTAGGAAACCATTACTACTGTGCTGTACCATATCTGTATGCCAGAGCAACATTTCAAAAAGATACCCATCTTGATTTCTTTTGTGGATGGAAAGGAATAGGAGTCTATCAGGTCTGTAAAACATTCATAACAGTCCTAAATGCTCACATCCATACTTCTGATCTGCTCTTTACATCACTTTATCTTAACCCAATTTTGTTTTACCTTTAATATCTTTCATTGTGTTATCCTTTGCTATATTTACAGTAAACTGCACTAGAACTGTATCTTTAATGCTTTCTGTTTGTCTTATCTGTATAAAGGAAATATCCCACTAAGGGAATTGACCTGCTCTCAGGTTTGTGCTGCATCTTAACTCCTATCATACAGGGCTGTGACCTGAACACTGATTTGCAGGGGCTGTCAAGGAAGGACAACTGCAGGCAACAAACCAAATACATATCTTTTTATAGGCAAGTTTTCAGTGATGAAAGAAAATTTATAAATATTTCTGGAGTACAAAATAAGAGGGAAGTGTTTGGAGGCTGAAGCAATACAGTGAAAATATTTGTGAGAGATCTGTCTATGGCTTCTGTCACAGCATTCACGCTACATCCAACTGCTTTTGTTACCAATCTCTTAACAAGCTGGTACATGGCCATTTGTTTCACTATATATTATCATTTTAATTGATAAGCTAATTGAATTACAGCATTTTAAACAAAGCATCCTTCTCCTGGAGATTAGTTTATACCCAAGACAATCTTGCTTAAAATGAAGAACTTACTCCTTAGTAAGACAGTCTGAAAAAGGCTGTCTGTATAACACCCAGGAAAAAAAAAATAAGTAGATAAGTTAACCAAGTAGTCTTTATGACTTCATTAGGTCTAGTACATTCTATATTTTTCTTAATTTACCTGATGAAGGTAAAATACTAACATTTCTACATCTGTTATTAAACAGTTCTTTCTCTATTACCTTGATCACTCTTGGTTGCCAGCTCTACTCCAAAGAATGGCAGAAAACCACAGCTAAGAACATGTGCTCTAGAGTAAAACACACCGAGTCCATGCTGCAGGAAGAGAAAGAGCAAGCAGATAACACTCAAAAAAGCAACGCATAGAAGGGAAATGGTAGGCTGCAATTTAAGTAAAAGAAACAACCTCATCAGCCCTTCAAATGTGGCTACTGAGGGAACATTTTAAAAATCCCTCTTACCAGTTCCAGAAAGAGATTATGAGCACTCTTATTAAATGGGTGTTTGTTTATTTATTGTTTGTTTTTTTTCTGGATAGTACAGTCTTGGAAAAGTGATGTCCATGAAACTCTCAAAATTTACTACACATGAAGACAGATTAGGAAGGAAACTGGTTTAATCACCTGGAAGTGGGTTTTACATGAGCATTAATTGTAAAATTTTGCTATAGTTAGTGGGGGGTTTTTTTGGGGAAAGATAGGGGGCACTGAACCTTGAAAAGATTTCAACCTTCTGTACATGAGAAAGGAAGAGACTAGAGTTGCTGCAGAGGCACATGTTTGCCATTAACAGGCTAGACTTTATCATGTCCTGAATTCCTGCCTGTAAAGTTTTCCTGTAGCAGAAAAGCAGGAAGTGTGACTGTCACATCCCAGAGTTCTGCCCATGAAGTTTTCATGTAGCAGGAAAGAAGGAAATCCTGGACTCCTGCCCGTAATTTTTTCCCTTAGCAGAAAAGAGGAAGTGTGATTCAGATGTGCTCGTCCACTTGAATGGAATAAAGGTGCAAGAGCATAGATCCCTAAATAGACAGATTTATTCAATGGCAGTAGCTAAGCTGAAGAGGATACAATTAGGTTTAGAGTTGGTTATTATTCACCACTTGCTGGAATTCATAGCTTATGTTACAGGAAAGAAAGGAGGAAAGAGAAAGAGAGAAAGAGAGAAGAGAGGGATAGATATCACCAGTCCTGGTTCCAACACTGGTCCAGCCAGTGGGGGTGTGTGGTCCCTAGGAGCACCCACCTACACAATGGTCTTTTCAGTTTTTATAGGCAGCTAGTCTCCTCCCCTTTTTTGAGCTTCTCCCTTCTCATGCTAATTAGATATCATGCACAGTTCTGGCCTTAAATCATTCTGGAAATGGGCTGGTGGGTGTGTTCCTGAAGCTCCCCTAGCTCCAAGGTCAACCCATCCCAGCCCAAGCTGAGCTAATTAACAATAGAGAAACACCTGTGTGAATCCATATTTGTGAGGGGAGGGACTGTCTTGAAAAGAAGGTGGAGAGGCCATTGACCTGAACAAAAGACAACCATTGGCCTAAACAAAGAGAGCTTCATTGCCAGGAGGAAGGAGGAGGAGGGGGAGGACAGAACCTCAGACACCCAGTTCAACATGCATGGAGTAGAAGGTAAATGAGGTCCTCTGCAGCCCATGGAAGTTCATCATCAGAGCAGATACCCATGTGTAGGCCATGGAGGACACCATGCTGGAATGGAGGCTGGGCCCAAGGGCAGGTGTGATTGTATTGACACCCCAGAGATGCTCAATGCCAGAGCAGGGGTGGACACCCAGAGCCAGGGGGGAAGGAGCACTGGACCAGAGGCCCATCTGCAGCTTGATAAATCAAAGGTATCCTGCAAGTTTATACTCAGCCCATTTGAGCTTTTGCTTTTGAAGATGGAAGGACAATCAGCCTGTACATCACATCCATATATATTCAATCAGACAGCTCTACCAATATGAAAAAAGTGATATTTTCATTTACCCTTTACTTCTACTTTCATATAGCAGGTACCATGTTAGTAGCAATGACTCTTGGTGCTGTGACTTGCCAGTTGTCACAGTTTAATCTGTATCAGCAGAAGGCATCAGAAATCCAGAGCTGACTGCTTCCTGATATTCAGCAGACTTACCCACTACACAGCTAGTAAATGGTTTTGCACTAGTTATATTTTCATTCTCTTCCAACTGATGATCTCCATTCTGCTCATACATCTATTTACCCCATGTTCACATCAACTGGAAAATTCCAGATGCCAGGGCACTGTTGCATGCTGTAGCTTCCTTCCTAAAACCTAATTTTAGATGTTAGCAAACAAGCAGCAAGACGGGGAGAACAGGCACCGAGAAGTACATAGACCTTGCTTATCTGTGTATTCTGTGATCTTTCTATGGTCAAGCAAAAGTACAAAGTTCTTGGGGCACATGTGATGCTGGCCAGCAATGCTGAATGAGAAACCAGAAGAAGCTGACATATTTCTGGGTACTGCATCTACAGTGGGGGGTGGGTCAGTGAAGAAAGGTAATTTTTAAGCTGTGTTATTTTAATACCTGCTTCAAGCTACAGTGAAAAACAATTAATAGGGATGTTCAGTGTACAACCTTTCTTCTTAACACATAAGTGTGATCAAATAAAGTCCTTTTCAGACAGAGAAAGAGGCTGAACCCAGAAGAATCCATCCCTAATCTTACAGTGAAAATATATCAGGAGATGGATTCTTGGCACTAAGTCACTTCAGTGTGCTCATATGATAAAGTTCAGACACAATCAATAAAACTGATAGTTCTTCCCCACATTACCAGGTGTCAAGTGTTTGATTCAAGGTGACCCAGGCCCTACAGAACATGATTGAAATGCAACTCTCCATTTTAAGCCATTGCTACTATATGTAATTACTGTTAAAAAGCACTTAAGGTACTTAGAAAAGAACTAATTAAAACACCCAATAAACTCTGCTCTGTAACTCAGTGATTACAGTTCTATTGATTAATCTTGCAAAACATTTTTCAGCAAAGGAGAATAATTTTATTTTAATGGGCGAATAAAATGTCTAACTTCACCTACTACTTTTATTGTCCTCACAATAAGTGTCATGTACATCCATTTAGAAATGGACTGGCCAGCAAATCAGGTCTACCTTCCAAAATTAAATTAAACATTTTAAGATTCTGTCATTGAAGAGGGATGCACCTCACTCAGAGAGAAGCAGCAACATGTTTAATTGAGGTAAAACAATGATTTGGCAAAGTTTGATGACAAGGTTCACCTTATTAATTACTGCATGGAGGAAATATACAAAGCAAAATTGAGTTAGAACAGCTCATACAGGGACTGAAGTAACGAAGGGACCCTCCTGTCAAGTCACGAGATTTAGAGTGGACCCTCTTGCATTACAAGAATTTTTTAGGAATACAAGTTTTAAAAAAATAAATCAATATTTCTGCTAATTTTTATAGATACAAAGTATTGTAACAAGTAACGTGGCTTTGCATGAGACAAAACTAGGCAGCAGATAAAGCAGAGTGTGGTGAAGTCTCTGCTTGGTTGCAAGTCATAAGACTAGACATCTAAAATGAGGTTGGCTGGATCTACTCTGAAGTAGAAGTAGCCTTTTTCCATTCTGTTTTTTTGTGGTTAATTTTTGGTAAGCTACATTTAGCTTTTAAATTTTTCATTTGTACTGTGTTTTTTGTTTAGTTTTGGAGGGTTTTTTCAGTTTTGACCCCCTCTGCTTTAAACAGAAAGTCTCAGAAACTAGTCAATGCTTAAAATAAGTTTGTATCAGCATCTGAGACATAATACATACTTCAGTACAGCATGAATAAGCAAGATCATCCATCTCTCTCCATCTTGCTGGTATGTTATTTCCTCAGCAGCAACTGTTACAAGTTTGGTGCTAACTTAAAAGAAACAAGTCAGTCCAGATGTATAAGTAATACTTATGCATTTTCTCTCAATTACATGCCACATGTGGGTTAATTGGATCTTGAAGGGGAAGACAAGGACACGATAGCCAGGTTGGAAGTCTCAAAAGGTTAAGCTTAAGCTAAAGAAATACTCTTCTTGCAAAGTAGAGAACAGGGAAGTGGAGATAAGTGCAGTAACTCCTGATGGATGCCATCCTCAAAGAAGCAGCGAAGTTGAAGAGCGTGTTTCTTTCCTTCCCATTCCCATCCAGTGTCCCTAATTTAGTCAGCCAACAGAATTTGCCAGCAATTACCCTGCAATCACTTGTAAACTCCAGGGTGTTTGGTGAAAGTTTGGTTTATGCTAATTTTAAGTTTAGCTAAGGAACAGAATTTTATTTGCAGGAATTTTCAAACTTTGACATCTTTGACAATTTCCAAATTAAGCACAAAGAGCATAATAAAGAAATCATTTGTTACAAAGACTTCAGTTGCGGGTGAGTTATTTTGATCAATATCAGGACCTCAGATTGTTCTTAGACATGCTTTTCCATGTTGCTCTGCAATTACATCTCTTGGGATCTGCACTGCTCCAATTACTCTCTACTTCCTTCACGTATCTATATGGTATGTCCTCAAGTTTTAACTCATTTGAGAGCCTTTGCAGTGTGCAAGCTATTCATTCACCTTTAATTTTTGTTTGCATAGTTCCTAGCAATAGCCTATGTTCCTTCCCAGGAGATATTTATTTTGCATACAATGCAAGCAGCATTCCCTTGCTTGTGTTTGAGACGTGCAAACCACCCAAAAGATCTACATTTGCCTTACAAAACGTTTAACTGCTACCTCTTGTCACTCACCGACACCTGAGCAGCAGGGACATCTTGTTCAGCTTAAGTTAACTTGCTTCATCAAACAACCACAAGCACATATTGTGACTCCACTGGAAAAATTACAAAGCACCTAGGCACATCTAGACCACAGTTTAGCACGCAAAACTGTTTATTGCTCAGCACTGGGAGCCTGTGTCCACCAGTTTGGCCCATAACCCAAGCCACTTCCTGCAACCAGGGAGAAGAGTGTCTTGTGGAGCTGCCCTCCTCATCCCCGTCCTAATGACAGGCACTGCACCCCCAACACTCCCATGACACACAGGGAAGGGGATACATGTCAGTCAGCTCCAAGCTGGCATCTTTCCATTTCACCCTTTCTCACCTCTGTCCCCTTTACACCATTTTGCTTCAAACTTGTTGTTCTGGGGTAAAGCCTTATTTCCTCTCCCTTTTGTTCTAATTCACAAGATCTGAACGGTTGTACAGATCAACCCCACAGACAGCTTCAAATAAACGCCAAACATCTACAATGCAGATCACTCCTGAGATAATGATAGCTCTCATCTTACATACCATCATTTCAGAGATACAGTTGTGAGAAACTATGGACTAGGGTATTGTTTATTAAGATTTATGTTAAGCTCAATGTAAAGGTTAGGCAACAAAAGATATGAAATCGCTTATGCAAACAGCTACCAGACACTGCTTGTGTAAAGCAACCAGATACTGCTTGTGTAAGATAACCGCCAGATTTCCAGGAACCAACAGAAACAGGACAAACAACCCCATATAAGGGCATATGAGTGAGGGGTCAACTATGGGACAAAGGAAGAAGACTTCTTCCTTCGGCCTCAACGACCACCGGGAGGCAGAAAACGACCCCCTAACAACAACTGAAGCATGCGCAGAGTACCTCCACTACCTCATGAACATGGAAATAAAGATGTATAAAAAGGGACTGTTTGAACTGCTCAGTACGGCAGTTGGCGGAGCGCAGACTCCCCTGCCGTCCAGCGCTGTATTTGCTCATATTCTACTTGCTATAATTAATAAAACTTTAATTGGATTATGACCTGTGGTCTCAATTTATAACACAGTCATTTACCAGACACAAAACTATCAATGGACTTGTGAATTAGTGGGTGACCATGGAAATCAAGGTCATTACTTGCTCCTACCTAGACAAAGCAATTGAGCACTTGCTCTTTTTTGTGAATGAACCTAACATAGGTGTGCAAGGGAGGCAGAGCATTTAAGTGAGGGCTACAGGATGAGAGAGCAAACACAGGTAAAAACAGAAAACATGAACAGCTGGAAAGTGTCTGTTAAAGAAGCTGCACAAGGGTGATAAGTGTTGATTGGACCATTATAAGGAGATTTTGAAAGATACAACATGTGTGCAGGACCATTGGGGTGAGCACAAAGCTGCAGAGAGGAGTCCAACTGTAGCACATACCCCAGGCAGCACTCAGAAAATGAGTGAAAATGAAACAAGAGAGAAAAGCTACTCCATGAGCCTCAGCTTCACCTCCTCTGAAACATTTTGCAACAGTGACACCAACTCACCAATTCAGGAAGGCTGATAAGCTTCTACCCCAGCAAAGCCTTCACTCTGCGTGAGCCCCACCCAAGATCCATCTCAGAGCCACACTTCTCTGCTGTGCTGCTGGTCTCATCTCAGCTCCTTCTCCAGACCAGCCTCAGCATTTTGCCTCCTTGAGCTATTCTTGCCCTGACTTCATACATGAAGTCTTAACACTGTAAGCAATCAAGGATTAGCAACTTGTTATTGGTTTCTTACTGCCTGATATATACTAGTCAATGACGTTGGTGTAAATCCTTCTACATAAAGCTGCCTGAATTTTGCAAAGCAAGCATCAACTGTACCCTTAGTCTAAGGGAAGCTTACAGGTACACATCGCTTAAAATTCACAATACTAAATAACCAGAACTTACAAACTGCAGGCTTCTGCACAAGGTTTAAAAACCTGCAGAAACACCTTTGATCTTCCAGGAGCCTCCTTCCATTTATCAACACCTATCAACTTCTTCAAGATTTATTCCATTTACAGCTTGCAGCTGAGCATTTTTTGTGATGCAGATAGCCAGTAACTGTGCTACTAGAGAGTACACAGGCACCTCAGTAACACTGTGACCAGTCATTTAAACCAGCTTCCACACTAATGAAATAGAAAGATGCACAGCACAGCCTGCCTTCAACACTATTACCTCCCAACTCAAATTCCATATCACTACACTTTCCTTCTTCACATTTTCCCCCCATATGAGCTAATGGCATTCTCATATGCTCACTGACATAGTTCTGCCTACGTTATCTCTTTATGCAAGACCATTTCTGAAAGTGGAGGAGAGAAAGTAGGAAACATTTTTACTTCACCCACTATGGAATTCACTGTACCCCAGCATTGCTTGTGGTTTTCCTACACAAATACCACCTCAGCTCCAACTCTGAAAGGCAAGGTGTACAGACTACTTTCCCCTTACCTATCCATTATGTGTGATGGGGCTCAATCACACAGATCAGATCAGTGTATTAATACCTCACAGTTATCCTTTGAAGGGACAAAGGCAGGACACAAGGTCTGGTTTCTCACTGACATGTATCAAGTCCAGTTTTAAGTGACAACAGATCCCACCAATCAGACACAAACTACACTGGCTGACAACATGAGATACTGTGTCCTAAGAGAAATACCACACTTGTTAGCACAGAAAGAGGATCTTATAATTCATACAGGCTAATGAACCAGAAAGTGGGAACAGTTGGTGACTGTTGGGCAAAGAAACCTTCTGGCATCACAAATAAGGCACATGCCATACCCTGTAACTATCAGTAATTGCAAGTCAGTGCAAGCCAGTCTAAGAGAGCACATCCAGCAGTAGATGTTCAAGAATTAATTATGGTACACGTTGCTGCCTTATTCTTAACTTACAAAACTGCTCAGGATGATGATCTATCTAATATATTATCTAACTGTTATAAGCTATTAATACAGGAAATGAATGCAACTAAACTCACTGAGAGACATTATGGAAGGGGAAGTTGCTTTTATTTTCACTTCTACTCATTCTCTCATACTTCAAGCACCAAAGATGTACGTATCAGAGCAGACTCAACAGGATCACCTGCACATCAACTGGAGGACACGAAACAGCTACTGAGTCTTCTCTGCATCTCTCAGGTTCCTTCTGATTGACTGAGAGAAGTTTTAGTTACTTTTTGGACACATACTGTAGGAGTCAGCAGTAATTTTAGCAATAGTAATTAATTGCCTTGAAACCTTGCTCACTTCAGCATCCTTAGACCTTCAGTAAAGTTGCTGCCTATCATTTTTGTTTTTCTATTTTTTTCAGGCCTATCTTGACAAAACCACAAATAGCATCAGGGCTATAGCTTGCCTTGATATTAGTCTAAAAGGAAGAGAAAGAGCACAGTGTGGCATGCTGTAAACTTGTTGCTGTCCTCCTGCTGCCAGACTGCAGATAAGGAAGCAGGAAGAGCAAGGTTGATCTCTGAGGCATCAGCATCCAGGAGCCAAGGGGATCCTACAGCCAGCAGCTCACAGCTCTCACCAGTCAGGGCCCAAGCCAACACCACCTGAGCAAGGGAAGCAGGACAAACCTGGAGATGGCAGCCAAAGTCCAACCAAGGGTCCAGAGCACGAGACAACATCATGACAATGATGCAGATTCAGGGTTAAGCCAGTCCATAAGGTCAACAGCTGGATCAAGGGTCTCCATAGCAAGGCATAGGCACAGCTGTAGCTGAGCTGAAGAGCAGCACTCCTCTAACACAACCCAGGTAAGGGGTAAAAGCCCAGGGCTTGGTTTAAATAGACTTCCTGAGCCCACGCTGTGGGGAGAAGGTTTCAGGTGTGGCTGTTCAG
Source organism: Antrostomus carolinensis (assembly GCF_000700745.2). NCBI lineage: Eukaryota > Metazoa > Chordata > Aves > Caprimulgiformes > Caprimulgidae > Antrostomus > Antrostomus carolinensis. Next base: position 30,935 of record NW_010287502.1, read on the forward strand.
GTCTATTAAGGCTTATTAGTGTCCTTAGGGCCCTGACATTGCAGGTCTTCTGCTGATAAATCACATGTGTCATGGCCAGATTATCCTTGGGTGCAATACAAACAGCATGCTCTTTGGTGCTTACCAGTTTTACTGCTGTTAGTCATCTCCCTAGAGGGATCAACACAAGGCCCTTTTAACCCTTCCTCTATTGTTTTTCCTGCTGCTTTCACGTGTGAATGTTTCCATGCATAATCCATTCACAGTAATCTTAAAACTTTTACTACAAATCCCTATGTTAGGAAGTCAAAGCAATAAACGTGTATGTGTGTTTAGCTTCTCTAAGTAAATGGAGTCTCTTCCAAAATCCTTATGAACTGTCATTGTCTCAGTGGTAAATATCTATGATTCTAGTGGACTAACGCTATGTCTGTATTGCTGTATATTGCAATAGTAAAGAAGCAGGTACTTTTGGAAAGGACTTGACATTTTTAGATTGCCTCCTTTCACTCTTCATGTCACATGTCTTTTCCTGGAGATTACAGAGAACTGTAATCAACATTTTTCTTTCTCTAAAGGGGAAAAGCTTTATTATAGTTCTTGCTTTTTGAAATCACTTTCTAGCTGAGTGACACCTTCCTCAAAACCCAAGTCATTAGTGGGGATTCAGTGGATTTAGTGTAATCAGGACCAACGTAATTTTGCCTGGACCAGAGAGAATGTGGAGCTAGGAAGATATTAGAAGTCAGAATAGATCAGATTAGGACACTGATATTAGAAGAGCAATTGTAGGTTCAAAGGAAGTAATTAGGCATAGGTGGACCTTTCTGTATTTTATATTACAAAAGTAAAAATAAGCTGCTCACTTCAACTACTTCTTCAAGCACTGTCTTACAGTGATGTTTCTAAGAATGGTGAGGAGTGCCTTATTGATTCACCAGGCCAACACAGTTGCAGACGTGTGTCTTCAATAACAAGAACTGTGATGAACTATCCATGGAAGCATCATAAATGTTATTTTCAAAATTAAACTATGCAGTGAGACCACTCTGCTTGACCTCAAAACACATAATTGAATATGTGAAACTGGCTGCATCACTCTGAAGAGCTCAGGGTTTTTATATGGGACAGTCCAAGAAAAATCTGAACTTAAAACTCAGAAATTCCTTAGTATGAGCCATGGTCTAAAAGGCACTGTGTAAGAAAAATACCATAATACGTAGATGGTGAACAGTCATAAGATCTGCAGTATTAAAAAAAATGGAAGCCATTCTGAAGGTTTCAAACTGAGTATGATAAATGAATAAGATGTAACCTGCAGCAAAAAATAAAGTCTGCCAGTTGTAAATAAATAATCTGTTGAAAATTACTTTAGGATATCTAAACACATCTTCTTTGCTATAAGGCTATTTAGCTGGATGTGCTTATCTGTGTAACTTTTTCTGAGACAGGAAAAGATTTCGTCCTTTACAAGGAGAAATTCAAGGCACCCTGTATATGCAATGTATTAACTACGTCTGAAAACTGCAGTTTCCTACACAGAGGCATCTATATGGATCTGTCATTATGCCTGTCCTTCTAAAGCTCTGAAGCTGCTCTGGGGTGGCTACAGTTCACCTCTTAAGAACCCTCCCTTGCTTATCAGACTCAGAAGAGGGAATTAAGACTGTAGCTGTTTTTAAGAACCCAGGTCATCACTGCAATCTTGCTATCTTTCTCACCCTCACAGTCCTACTCTACTTGCTGAATCCCTTGGCTAAAGATCTGCAGCGTAACGTAGAACATCTGCATTAGAAATCATAGCCATTTCCTTCCTGCTCCTCCTTTCCATGGAAAGATTGACAGAAACCAGGCTCTTGGAGGTGAGGTGAGAAAACTAAGGGAAATGTTAAGTGTTCCCAGTAATTATTGGGAAACAGAGACTCAGCTGGTGCTGTCGTAGTGTTAAAGTGGTGTTACCTCTTAAAAAGATGGTAATAAGACAGGGAGAAAGGAGTCATAGGATATTTAGTAAGGGACTCCAGCAGATAGAATGGGAAGGCTCCCAGGCAACTCACAGGTGCTGCGTTTGGTTCTTGCACACCACCATAAGCACTGTGGTAAATTCTTTCCTCATATGAAACAACAGATTGTGAGTGAAGATAGATATGGTCAGTTGTGAGAAGTGGTCAATATTTTATCTAAACTCAAACAGGTATTTTTTTATGATTAAGGCAGTCTCCCTTCCTTTTCTGCTTCTTCTTAGATGTCAGACAAGAGAGATGAAATAGTAGTTTTGTACACAGCACCATTTGTTTTGAGAAAGGAAAAACAAAGGGAATTTTCAATTGTTTACTAAGGTATACATTACTCTGACAGAGTTGTTCATGTAGAGGATATATTTTTGGAAACATACTCTGGTATCTTCTTCAACACAGCATGTATGTTCAAAATAATTGAAAATAAAGTCCTCACTGAGAATCACAGCATCTCTTGTGCCTGAAGAACCAAGTCATAATGCTGTGTCACTAAGTGGAAAAAAAAACAACTGCTGTCAAACAAGACACAGTAGAAGCTATAAAATTGTTTTACTGATATTTAAACTCATCTGTCAACCTCAGTTTTTACAATTCAGTGACCTCCTGGCTCCTTAAGTACTAAACAGAGCTCTGAAGCACAAGTGAAGTAAGATTTATGATTACTCGCTTCAACATAGGTCCATTTGGTGTCATAACCTGAAGGGAATTGAATATATTTAAGTAAACCTGATAGATCAATGTGACAGTAACACTGCCATAATTAGACAAATAGTAGTTACAAGTATAATGCAAAAGCGTTGTGTATATAGTTATATTCTCTTAATGAACCATTGTTTTGCAGAAAAATAATGTTAATGAACCTTGGACATGTACACACAGACTATTCACTGACCCTAGAACAAGAACGTATGCTATGCATAAGTAGCATGGGCAAAGGTTGTCAAGATGGCACATCTGGAAAACACTGTTTATGTTATCAGAAAAGCATATCCTGAAGGACGTCTAAGAAAAAAAAGCAACTGCCTATTGGAAAATCAGCCAACCGCTGTATGAGTCACATAACTTTTGAACATAAATAATTGTATAACCACCAATGGAAGCAGCATGATCTTTAGAATGTGTACCAGGCTGCAACAAAATGAACTAGCTGTATGGGTGCCATTGTTTCAGAACCAGGTGTGCAGAATCAATCACTCTGGCATTCTTTAATGCTTTGTTTAGAAGTATTATCTTGCTATCACTAAAGAAAACAAACCACAAATGTGAGACCTCTTCAAGATGGCCATGGCATGCTGTGCAGAATTCCTAACAGGGCTGAGGTTCAGAACACCTTACTGTTATGTTTCCCAAATTGCCCAATTATGGGAGTCGGATCTCCTAATACTCTGCCCCTTGACTGACACCATTGCCATAGACAGATTGCCGACATGCTGCTGCTGACACCCTGCCCTTTGACCGAATTTGGCAGCATAGGCACGATGCTGCCCACATTACCCATGTGAGATGGATCCAACTCAGTCACACTGCCGTTGGTGAAACCATGAGGTGATGTGACTCTCACCCAAATTCAAAATGTATTTGTATGATTGGATGTGGCTGCCAGATGACCAGGATGCCAAGTGTCCCTGGCAGTTTGCTGGAGCCACGGCATTGCTCATGATCCCATGTTTGCTATTGGTGATTGGGTGAGTCACCCTATGGGCATGTTGTTACTCATCTTTTTCACTGCCTCCGTAAAGCTTTGTTTTATAATGTGTTGTCAGATTCCACTACTGTTTGAACCAGTCTTTTTCCTCACAATACAGCTTTTAATATTTTATTCAGAGAAGGAGAAATGTCCATGAAGGACAGGTCACATATGTCAAAACATCAAACAGGACCACCTATACATCCTCTTGTAATGTCTGTTAGCTAGCATAACAGGACATGGATTGGGGCTGCTGCCCAAAGCAGATTAGGTCATTCAGTGTTCACTTAAGTGGACAGGACATTCAGTGCTACATATAGGCACCAGCTGGGAAAGCCTAGGCATAGCTGCATATACCTCAGGATCATTAACTCCTCATTACAATGGCTTCTGATATGGTTCTCACTGTACACCATTGCACCTTTGTTCCTGCTAACATGTTCTCATGTCAGTTATCAACCCAGCTCCTGCTTGGTTCTTGCTCTGTGGTCCCGTTTGTCATGACTTGCTGCTCTCAGCCTCTCTACATTGTACTCAACTCTTGGCCAAGATAAGGCTATAGTACTTCTCTCACTGGCATAAAAACTACAGGTGCTCCCACTATTACATTATTGGCTGGAATGATGGGCTAGGTGAATACTTACACAAAGTTCAGAATAAAAATTGTATCTGCTGCAATGGATCACTAGACATGTTCTTCCTCTTCAGCAAGGACTGGCTTTTTTTTTAAACTACTGTTCAAACATGCATTCTGGTACCTTGTTCCTTACCAACTTAATTCTCAGTCATGTTAATACTGAGCAATAGCAAGATTTAACTCCATTGCTAATAAAATTTAATAGTCATAAAAATCTTGGAGAACCCATTTAAAAGAGGCAGTGAATAGCTGGTGCAGTAGTTTCTAGGCTCTTGCTTATAGATCTTCTGCGACCTTCTTGGATCACTGTCAAAGGACCTCTGGGAACCCTTTTGGTAAGCCTTTGAGGAACTTCAGGGTGTCTGCTGCTGTTGGGATTAGATAGCTGCAGGAGGCCTTGACTTCTAGCAAGGTTTAGCAGGGCTAAAGAGCTCTCTCAGCTGTCCTTGATCAAAGGGTGCTTGGGGTTTTCGTTCCAGCAGCTGACACTGGTTAGGGAGGGTCAAAGGGTCCCATTCAACCTGTGCTTAGAAGAGGCCTATATAAGAGCTGGGGCTAAAGCACAGGTCTTTGAGTGCAGTTAGTGTAGAAAGGGCTGGTGCCTTATAACAGTACACACCTCTGCAGCAGTAATGGAGGTGTGCTACAAGGTACTGTCCTCAGCAGCTCTTGGGAAAACCTCCTCTGTAATGCTAGAGGTCTCAACTTGGACAGAGCTTGAGAAGGAATGTGCTGATCTGGAGCAGGGGGAAAATCCTCCTTTAGTCTGAAGGGAGATAGACAGTTTTTTTGAGGCATTTTGTTAAGCAAAGGAGCTGCAAGAGGAGGTCAGCACACTATGCATAGTCAGAGACTATGAAAGAGACTGATTGGATCCTCTCTGAGACTCTACAGCGTCAAGAAACCACAGAGGTACGTACTGAAGGTGAGGCAGGCTGAGTCTATCTAGCAGGGTGGGAAGTAGAGACTCCTGGGATGGTGAAAGCTGGAAGCTGGTGACTCCTGGTACTAAAAGGAAGGCTCATGCTCTGCCTGAAGACTTGTAGCTACAAAAATATATTCAGTACTGTAGTTGGAGAAAAGAGGCTGGGAGCTCTGTCAGGTGAAACACCTGAACTGGCTGAGCCTGAGCCATGAGGGAGAACTAGAAGGAAGCACTGAGGGTTAGTAGATGGTGACCCCTCTGCTGTTGGGAACAGGCCTGAAGAGCTGGGATCCACTGGACTAAGGGGTAGGGGGAGCATCTTTGCCAACAGGATGGTCAGCCTACTAAGAAGAGCTTTAAACTAGGAATGACAAAGGAAAGAGGATGACAATCAAATGAGGAAGTGATGGATCAGGTTATTGAGCAAAGGGTGTGGGCTCATATGAACAGAGGGGACTTTATCATCAACTAAATAGGGCTGGAGTTACTCAAGTACACACATACAAACAAGTGCCTACAGGACAGCATTGCAGGGAATATTTTCATACCCTTTCTAGGAAGTCAGTATGTTTGGGTGCTTCTCTGAAGTGTGTGTACACTAATGCATGCACCATGGGGAACAAACAGGAGCAATGAGATAACTGCAGTTATAGGACTGTCATAACCTGACCGCCCTGAGGCGTTATGTGTTGGTAAAGGCTCAGGCTGTTAAGGATGGATCTAGACTAGAATAACACCCAGATTCCTCCCTGGTTGCCTTATTTCTGCCCAACTGTTTAATGTGGCCATATATATAATAAAATAGGAGATGAACCAATCAAGTGTCTGGATTACCTATATATAGATGCTTTATTAAGCATCTAGATGTTTGCTAATACCTATTAGATTAGATCTAACAATGTATTTTATTCAAATACATATTTAATAGTGGCAAAACCAATAATAATATGGATAGTATTCATGATTGCATTTAAGACGACTGGCAGTGCCATACAGTCAGG
>NW_010287502.1:37204-50120 GCF_000700745.2 Antrostomus carolinensis
ACTGCGCTGAGATCCCCAACCAGTCTTGTCCCAGAATCAACTTTTATAGAGTTGCTTTACCTATGCCCCATTACTAACAGCTATGATCTGAAAGCAAACCCCAGGCAAAGTGCCTTTTCTACTAGATTTCTGGTTTCCAAACTAGGTTTCTATTTGGCAAAGGGCTTGCTGCAGTGTTTTGGTAAAGCACTTTGGTGGTTTTGTGTAGCACGCCATCTGGTCTAGAGTTGCTAAGACAGGGAGGTGAAGGAGGGAGGGAATTGTTCAGCACAAGGACTACAATATCATTGGGATCATGGAGACATGGTGGGATACCTCATATGATGGGAGTACTATGACAAATGGATACAGGCTTTTTAGGAAGGTGAGTTGATTTTTATGTTAAAAGGCAGTGGGACTGCATGAAGCCCTGTCTAGGGCCAGCCAATGAGCCAGATGAGAGTTTATGGCTCAGGATTAATGGATAGACCAACATGGGCAAGGTGATGAATGTTTGCTAAAGACAACCTCTTCAGGATAGAGTTCCAGATGAGGCCTTCCTTGGTCAACTAGAGGCCTCATATTTGCAGGCCCTGGTCTTAATGGGGCACTTCAGCTGCACCAGTGTCTGTTGCAGGGCACAAGCAATCCAGCAGATTTGAGTGCTTTGACAACTTCTTAACAGGAGATTGAGGAGCTGATGAGGGGAGATGCTCTGCTGGCAGTGATCCTTATAAGCATGCTGGAGTCTCCATTGGACATGTGAAGATTGGGGCAGCCTCAAAATGGAGTTCAGGATCATGAAAGGAGGGGAGAAGGCAAAAATCAGGATAATGGTCCTTGATTTCAAGAGGCTGGACTTCAGCCTGTTCAGGGATCTACTTGGATGAATCCATTTGTTATGATCCTTGAAGAGAAGAGAGTTCCAGGGAGAGCTGGTTGGTGTGTGGGGGTTTTTTTTCCCCCCCAAGGAATTACTTTCTACAAGCTCAAGAATGGTCCAATGCCAGTGAGTAGGAAAACCTGCAAAGGTGGCAAGAGGGCCTGTATGGATGAACAAGGAGATTCTGACTGAACTGAAGCATGAAAAAGAAGCATATAAGAGGTGGAAGCAAGGACAGGTGACCCAGAAGGAACAGAGCCACTGTCCAAGTGTGCAAGGATGGAGGTCAGGAAAGTCAAATCCATCTGCAGTTGTATGAGAGTCAGCACAGGCAGGACACAGGAAAAACCACAAAACCACAGATGAAATGCAAAGAGTATATTTATTTTTGTTACCTTGCCAGTCAGGGAATCCCTGAAACAGCACCTGGGCAGAGGCACACAAGCAGGGACACAGGCACTGCAGAGCTCAGTCCATGCTGGATGAACACTGATCCTGCTGTTTTTGCCTGTTTATCAAGGATTTGCACAGGTGTAGCTTACCACTGTGCTTTGATCTTCTCTGTAGCAGGGAGGGAATTTCAAGTATGTCTGTTAGGGCACCTCAAAGCCTATCATAGGCCTATGTTATCTAAACACAAATGGTCAACTTGTCAGGCACACATGGCTAAACAACAATTAGTAGGAGTATTTTTTTACACCCCAGCTGCAGGTCACTTCAGTGTGCTTATAATCCTCCTCACCAATCTTCTGTTATTAACCCATGTTCCATCCCTTTGCTTAAGGGACCACTTCTGCTGGGGCTGGCAAAGGTGGAGATGCTCATTTGGGCTTGCAGGGTAATTTAGAGAGGCATGTAATAAACATGTAGAAAAAGGAATAAACATATCTGTACAGTAATGCTTTCAATTGGTTGTCCTACCCATTCTGTCAGGGAATCTAACCACTCTGCTAGCCAGGCACCACCAGTAGATTGTTTTATTTGATGCATTAAGTTCTAGATATGTTGAATGTTGCTCACTACACTGGCTGATTGATCAGTTTTGTTGAAGTAACCCATACTTTCAAAATCAGACCAGTGTTTATGGTATCTGTGGTTTAACCCCAGCTAGGAACTAAGCACTACACAGCTGCTCACTCACTCCCCCCTGGTGGGGCAGGGCAGACAATTGGAAGGGTAAAAGTGAGTAAACTTATGGTTTGAGACAAAGACAGTTAATAGGTAAAGCAAAAGCCACACAAGCAAAGCAAAACAAGTAATTAATTCACTAATTCCCATCAGTTCAGCCATATCCAGGAGAGCAGGTCTCCTTCATGTGTAATGGTTACTTGGGAAGACATGTACCATCACTCCAAACATCCCTTCCTTCCTCCTTCCCCCAGTTTTATATGCTGACCATGATATCATATGGTCTGGAATATCCCTTTGGTAAGTTGGGGTCAGCTGTCCCAGCTGTGTCCCCTCCCAACTTCTTGTGAAACTGATACTGAGAAAGCGGCAAAGAAAACTCTCTAAGTCTGTTTTTGCAGTCTTAGAAAGCAGGTATCCTGTATTGCAGCGCTGGGGACACACGGAGATTGCTCCCCAAGGTAGGTGTGTGTCTTTGTTTCAGCACACATTATATTTACCTAATACATGCATATTCAATGAACTTCAGAGATATTATCTACATATTCAAAACATTTCCTGTAACTATTTAGCATATGTAAATATCCTTCTTGCTTGCGCAGTGAAAGGAGTCAGTGGTTTTTGATAGTCTTCATCACTGTGTCCACTGATTGAACTCCTCTGATTCTGTGCAGTGGTGTGTTATATACACTTGGGACAGTGTTCCTTGGAGAATGTTTGGTCATTATTCTCTATCTATATGTCCTTCCTCAGGCTTAAGCACTTCTGATAGTTTTACAATAGAACATCTGCAAAAGGTCCTAAGGTTATCAAATTCTCAGAGGGCTGGGGAGAACAGATGTGAGTTTGCACAACTGAATGATCTAAGCAAGCAGATACATGGGAAATGACTAGGTGATAAACATTCACTTCAAGGTTGCTGGCAAACTAAGAGGACTGATGTAATGTAACAGCTGGGTGATTTCTAAATTTTCTATTACCTAAAGATCTTGTTAAGTCTTACAACTAAGTAATTAACAGATGCAAGTGAAGCAAATAAGTGATTTATACTTCTTCCAACTTCTATGGGTTTAACTCTTTCACACCCCCAGGCTACTCGCTGGTGGGATGGTGTGAGAAGCAGAAAAGGCTCCGATGCTCTAAGCACTGCTCAGCAGTAAAAAAAATGTCTTTGCGTTATTGACACTGTTTCCAGCACAAATCCAAAACACAGCCCCATACCATCTACTATGAAGAAAGTTAACTCTATCCCATCCAAAAGCAGCATGGTGTTGAAGGAGAGAGTCCACTGCCAGTCATGTCTGTAATGCTCTTTGGTGTGTAGCCATGACATCCAGATTCAAGGCATCAATTGCCTTTGATGTCCCGTTTAAACCTTGTGCTAGAGCAAGTCAAGTGCTCTATATTTGCTACCAAACATATTGCCAAGGTGTGTGCTTGTAGTACAAGAGTATAAAGCATGATAAGCCAATTTATGATAAGGAAAGAAAGCAGGAGTGTCATCTCTTTCCAGTAATATGTAAACTGTTGCTCCACCTCCTTTACTAACATTACTCTGGGTTTGATAACCTGATGTGGGATAACTGCCCACATAGATTGAAGAGCTATGGCTTGTGCTTTTTCAGATTGAATTTCACTTCAATGTTGGATTTGTCACACCAATAACACCGTTTCAATGCTATCTCCTCTAGATAAGGCACAGGTATTTGAAGATCCCTGAAATACAAGGACTCAATAATCTGGTAACAACAGAAGATGTAAGATGAGAAGTTGGGCTACAGACCATACAGCATCTTCAGCAGTTATTATATGAATCTTCAGGTCTAGACTAATGGTTGAAGTCTCACCACACAATCGGTCTGTGTAAACAATTCTGTTTTCCCTGTAGTTAATATTTTGGGAGAGATATCATCTGGAAGCAATTCAGTTCTCACCATGTTTTATACTGGAGGTGTTGCATTACAATCATGCATGTTTGATTACAAATATTCTATCTGTTTAACAAAAACCCCTGCTTTAGTAAGATGTGAACTCCAATGTTGTTCTGTTTTAGCACTGGTTAGTTTTCTAAATTGTTCTTTCAACATCCTATTCATCCTTTCAATCAAGCCATTAGCTTGGGGATAGTAGACAATGTGGAATATCCAATCTATACCTAGGTCTTGAACTCAGTCTTGGACATTATGTCCACTGAAGTGTGTTCTTTGGTCACTTTGTTACTGAAAACTTGGAGTAAATAACTTATTGACACCAATGTGATGTAGATAAGCAGAGACTTCTTTATTGACGGCCAGGTGTGCAGGGGGATGCTCTCACCAACAATGCACACCAAGCTCCAAAATCATACATCTTATATAGAACTTATTCATGCATATCCATTAAGTACTCATACATAAACATATCATTTTCCAGAAATCATTTACATACACTCCTCCTACTTCTGATTATGTGCAATAAAAGCTAGAAATGTATAGAAATGGGTCTGGGGTGTAACAGGAGTAGGTGGTCCAGGAGTCGGTGGTCACGATCTCCCCATGCCGGAATTACCTTTTGCTTAAGGACGCGGTTCCCTGGCAGGTACTTGCCAGCTATTACGGTTGGCTTCCCTCAGTTCTCATTGATTCCACATCCTGACAACTACATGCATTTTTCTAATACTATAAATCAATTTGTGAATCAACTGGTGCCTGTTGGTGCTTGTTATCTAAGTTCTGAGTGTTTTACTTGATGATTGATTTTGACCAATCCCTTCGGCCTTGGTACAGGGCTGTACAGAAGATTTCATAGCAGCATTCTGTTACTGGTTAAATGTGCAATAGATATAAACATATAATTCCTACTAAAATATTTCTAACTCTTTATATTAAAATCAAACACAACTAATTCTTATTAATAATAATAAAAATGGCAAATCAGTAACAGTAGTACAGGGCCCTGTATTTTCTTTGGATTACTTGTCCAGCCTTAGTCCTGCAAATGTGCTTTCAGTGATTTAGCAGCAATTTCTTGTTGTAACTCTCACATAATCAATAGATCATCAATATAATGGTAAAGAGTAACAATACTTGACCATAATGCTACATCAGCTGCTATCATTTGGTGGCAAATGAAGGAACTGTGCTTGTATCCCTGAGGCAATGCTTGGAAAGTATATTGCCTTTGTTGCCAGGTAAAGGCAAACTGGTCTTGGCTTTTTGAAGCCAGGTCTATTGAAAAGAAAGCGTTATCAAGATCTATTACCACCTTCCAGAGCTGTAAATTTTTGCTATAAGAGTAACCATGTTTGGTACTTGTAACAGCAACAGGTTGGGGTGGGTGGGTTACTTTATTTAATTTGCTGTAACCTACAGTCATTCTCCAAGTGCCATCTGGGTTTTGAACAGGCCAATAGGACTATTAAAAGCAGTCATGTTTTCCTTACCAGTTCCCACTTGTTGAGGTTCCTGAATGGTTTGAGTAATTTCCTCCTCCCCCTCTCCTGGAATACGATATTGTTATACAGTTACCACCTTGGCCAGCACAGGCAGCACAACAGGATCCCGCTTGAGGAATCCTGGTTGTAGATCAAATAGCAAATCCCACTTCTGAAGTCCCAAAGCAAAAGCAACTATTTAAAGTTTCACCTGTTTGTCCTGCTAATACATCAATACCCAAACCAAATTCTTTAACTGGGGCAATTAACACTGTCATGGTAAATGGAGTGGCATCTCCTATTGTTAAGGTAATCCTAGCTTGGAGGGCAGAGGTTGGATTTCCCCCAGTCCCCAGATCTGTGATGTGGCTTCCTTTTTATGAATATTGCTGTGCAATACAGTAACTTCAGCTCCAGTGTCCATCGGAGCTAACACATGTAAAATTCCCCCAGACCACCACTTTATAGTTAAAGGAACATAGGGGCATTTGCCCCCTCATGGTAAAAGGCTACAGTGGCAGAAATTTTGGGGGACCTGCCAGACCTTCATTTCTACTGTTTGGCATTTGACAGGTAGTGTCTTGCCTTGAGGTGGCAGGTGGGGCTGAGGGTATTTGGTTTTTTTGTGTAGGCGCTAACTTTTGCCATTGCTGAAACATTTCTGATATTGTCATCCTATTTATTTCTGACTGTGGGACACTGGATTTTACAAGATCATTCCGTGTATGTTTCCTCACCACTTGTGATGTAACTCCTTTTGGTTTTGACAGTTTTCCTTTATCCACCACCTGTACAGATGGTCCCAAAGTTACAGTCCCAGTTTCCCTCAAGGTATTTGCTAGGGTGTCTGCATTTGTAGGAGACCAACTGGAAGAACAAACAATGTGAACAAATAGCCCTAGCACCATGGCTAACTCGTGATCCCCTGGAACAAAGGTCTGTTCACTCAAGGATGTGGACAATGGCAGGAGATGAAACTTGATAAGGGAGCAGAGGGTGGAGCCTTTCTGAGAAATGTCTCAAACACTTACAAGACCCAAAAAACCCTGAAGCAAAACCCTTTGAGCTCTACCCTGAAACAACACAGCCAGCGTGGCATGGCGGTCCATGATGCACGCTCCAGTAAAGGGAGATTCCAGAACCAATTTACCTATGAACCCCCCTGGCTGGACCAGTGTCAGAAACAGGACTGGTGATATCTATCAATCTCTCTCCTCTCTTTTCCTTCTCTGTCTTTTCCTCCTTTCTTTCCAGTAACATAAGATATGAACCCCATGTGAGTGGTGAATGATAACCAACTCTATACCTAATTATATCCCCCTAAGCTTAGCTACTGAATAAGTTTGTCTGTGTACAGATCTCTAGTGCTGTTGCACATTTATTCCAATCAAGGGGATCGATGAATCTGTGTCACGTTTTCCTCTTTCCTGCCACTGTGTATTCTGACACAGAAAACTGGGACATGACATTGTCATGGGCAGGAATCTGGGACATGACAGCATTGCCAGTAACATCTGTGACTGCTGGTATAATCAAGGGTTTTAGTGAAGCAGGTGCTCCTCTCAAAAGCTTCATTTTGATACTTCTCATTACTGCTACCCTCTCTGGATTGGATCCCATAATCAACACATGAGCTATCCCCATCTGTCACACAAAACTAGTACCTTCTTCCAGTGTATGACAGTTTCTGAGGAACAACACTAATTTGGTAGGTTCAGCATATGCTGCTAAAACTGCTGCACACAACCATTGGTATAGTGTAGGTGCAATAATATCTCACCCACCAGGATCTCTGATATTTTGCAACTGAGCTTATCCATGTTGTATCTGGTCATCACTGGCTGTGTGGCTTAATAAATCTTTTTCACCAATTAATAAACAGACAGATGCACCTCTACTATCCCAAGCTCACAAAACCCATGCCAGTATGCCTTCCTCTCTCTTTTGCTGAGAGATCTCTAAAAATTCCCTTAACTTTTTCAGGGTATAAGTACATGGAACCTGTACTCCTCCATCTGCTTGTTCCCTCTGCCCCCTCATTTGTATGAGAGGTCCTGCTTCTACCACTTCCCTGCTGTCTAAATCTGACTCAAACTCAGGCTTGGAGTCCAAGGACTCACTTCAAATATTTCCATCCCATTCCTCAGGACCCCATGAAGGTTTTGTGGTGAGGGCATGAACTTGTGAAATCAAAACCTTATTTTTTTCATATCTATCCTTTTGTTTATTAGCAATACATACTGCCAACTGCTCTACAGACCTTACAACCCATGGCAACACTCTGCTTGAGTAGTAATCACTTTTTGCGTGATCGCCTTTGCATTTTGTAGTCCCGACTTCCCTTTCCAGCTCTCTCATTTTACTCTGTAATGCAGTAACTTCACAGTCAAGAGTTCTAAGACCAGGAACTAATATCGATCTCAATCTCCCTGATAATTTGCAAGAAGACTCCAGTGTCACTTTCCATGGCAATCTGTGCATAGCCATTTCAATTGTCTGGGGGGTAATCACTGCCCCATCATCTATTTCAGGCCATGCTTCCAGCAGAGCCAGCATAGCCAGCAGAGTGGCCACGGGGGTCCAGCACTCAGTACTAGGCCACCCCAGAGTACAGGGAATCACTGTCGTGGACTCCCCAGTCAATGACTTTTTTGCCAGCCATGGCATGGATGTTCCTGGATCCTGCCAACTATGCCAAATGTGTGAGCTGGCAGAGGCAGGACACAGGAACAACCACAAAACCACAGATGAAATGCAAAGAGTATATTTATTTTTGTTACCTTGCCAATTGGGAGATCCCCGAAGCAGCACCCAGGCAGAGGCACACAAGTGGGGACACAGGCACTGCAGAGCTCAGTCCCTGCTGGAGGATCGCTGACCCTGCTGGCTTTGCCTATTTATCAAGGACTCCTCGTGCAGGCGTAGTTTACCACTGTGCTTTGATCTTCTCTGTAGCAGGGAGGGAATTTCAAGCATGTCCGTTAGGGCGCCTCAAAGTCTATCATAGGCCTATGTTATCTAAACACAAATGGTCAACTTGTCAGGCACACATGGCTAAACAACAATTAGTATGATATATGTATTTTTCTACACCCCAGCTGCAGATCACTTAAGTATGTGTTTGTGGTTTTAACCCAGACAGCAGCCAAACACCACGCAACTGCTCGCTCACTCTCCCCCAACTCCAGGGGACAGGGAAGAGATTCAGAAGGGTAAAGACAAGCAGACTCATGGGTTGAGATAAGAACAATTTAATAATTTAAATAAAATAATAATAGAATATACAAACAAGATGCACAGTGCAACTGCTCAGCACTTACTGACCAATGTCCAGCCCATCCCTGGCTAGCGATTCTGGAGGACAGAAGTCCTGCAACTGCAATCCTGGAAGAGTGAACTTCCTGGTCAACCCTCATCTATATACTGAGCATGACATTGCATGATATGGAATATTCCATTGGCCAGTTTGGGTCCATTGCTCTTGCTATGCACTTTCCCAGCTTGTGCAAGTCCTTCTTTATGCGCTTGTACACTAGCAAATCATGGGAAGTTGAAACTAGCAAAGAATGGGAAGTTGAAAAGTCCTTGACTTCTTGACAACTAAAAACATCAATATATTATCAACATTCATCTCATACCAAATCCCATGCTAAATCCAAAACACAGCACTATTCTGGCTACAGAGAAGAAAATTAGATCTATCCCAGCCAAAACTAGGACAATGTGTTTATAATCCTCGCCAATCTTTCGTTGTTATCCCATAGTTCTTTGACAACTTCTTAACACAGGAGATTGAGGAGCTGATGAGGGGAGATGCTCTGCTGGCAGTGAATCTAACAAGCATGTTGGAGTCCCAGTCAGGAATGTAAAGATTGGGGCAGCCTCAAAATGGAGTTCAGGATCATGAAAGGAAGGGAGAAGACAAAAACCAGGATCATGATTCTGGATTTCAAGAGGCAGGAATTCAGCCTGTTAGGGATCTACTTGGATGAATCCGTTTGCTATGATCCTTGAAGAGAAGAGATGTCCAGGAGAGAGGGTGTTGGTTTGGTTTGGTTTGGTTTGGTTTGGTTTGGTTTGGTTTGGTTTGGTTTGGTTTGGTTTTTCCCAAGGAATTACTTCCTACAAGCTCAAGAATGGTCCAATGCCAGTGAGTAGGAAAACCTGCAAAGGTGGCAGGAGGGTCTTAATGGATGAACAAGGAGATCCTGACTGAACTGAAGAATGAAAAGGAAGCATATAAGAGGTGGAAGCAAGGACAGGTGACCCACAAGGAAGAGAGACACTGTCCAAGTGTGCAAGGATGGGGGTCAGGAAAGTCAAATCCATCTGGAGGAGAATATGGAGAAGGATGTGAAGGGCAACAAGAAGAGTTTCTACCATAGAAAATGTGGGCCCACTCCTGAATGGGGCTGGGATGTGGTGAAAAAGAATACTGTACCACCAGAGAAGGCATTACAAAGAAGAGACAGTGATTTCAAGCAGAATTTTGGCAGAGTTTAGCTGTAGATTTTGATTGTAGATATGCCTATGTTAGCGTGAGTGACTGCTAAACCTGAGCACATAACATGACATTAGTATGTGCTGCCATTAACAATGCAACCTATTGTGGTGGTGCAGCCCCCCGGGCCACTTTGCAATCATAGGACAAGACAACATTGTGTTCCTGCTTCGGTTACAGGTCCAGTGAGTTGGGACGATCAGGCACTCCCTAACTCTACCCAAAATACCTGCTGCCTGGTTTGTAGCCTGATCTGGTAAGTACCAGAACTGTAAAACCTGGAAAATACTGGAATTGCACAGTTCCTGGGGTACTAGAAACACCTAATACAAGTTGTGGACTGGAGACCAGTCACTTGTGGTCAGTACTATGGTCATACTGCTTAACATCTTCGTTAATGACCTTGACAATGGAGCAAAGTGTATGCTCACAAGTTTGCAGATGATCCAAAACTGGGAACAGCGGTTGATGTACCTGATGATGTCCCTCTGAACAGAGGCAACTGACAGGTTGAAGAAACAGGTACAGAGGAACCTCATGAAATTTCATGAAATTTCCTCAACAAAAGGAAGTGCTGTCCTGCACCTGGGGAGGAATAACCCCATGTACCAGTACAAGCTGAGGCCTGACTTACAAAAAGCAGCTTTGCAGAGAGTCTATGTTCAAGCACTTCCTGAATCACCGGTAACAGCCTGGTGTTTTACCAGTATAGTTTCTCACCATGTTTAGGCTGATGTGACTGAAGTCCTTTCTGCAGTTGCCTGCAATCAAATTGGCCCAAGAGCAGCATGTAACTGCTCCTTGAGACAGCCGGCTGCTAGTTTCAGTTTGAGAGACAGTGTGTGAAGTTTGGCAGTTCATGAGCAACTTCAGAGGCAGCTCCTGAGGTTGAACAGCTAAAAGCTGTCACAGGGCTAGTAATTATTTCCAGCCCACAAGCTGAGGAATAGTAAACCTACTCGCAGCACAACCCTAGCCTTTTTGCTATCCACTAGCCTTTACCCACTGCTAGACTAGCTGATGGGAGAAGTAAATGTGGTAAACAGAATCTTGTGAAAAACAGCAAGAGAATTGGTTGCTTGTCAGCCAGGGGTGTCTGCCAGCTAGGTTCATCATGTAGACTGTGGAATTTGCCAGTACTACACAGTCTGCTGCAGCTTTTTCATGTCTCCTGACCTCAGGAAAGGGATCTCCAGGGAGGCCTGCTAGCAACCCCTGCTCAAGCCATCACCTCCCACCAGCACGGGGCTTTCTGCCTTCTCAATGCTAAAATAAATATTTTTAATGTGTTTATTTGCAAACGTGCTTTGATGGAAAAATGTTTTCCTAAACTGCCAAGAATCCCATGAATTATTTTGATGCAGTAGAGTAAAAAGCCACAGCCTGCCCACATGCTTCTCCTTCCTGTCACCCTCTTGACAAGCATCACTTTTCCTCTTGTTCATGGACACGTCATGTCCTTCCAGTGAACTAGCCCTCCAAGCCACCAGCCACTTGGGGAAACTAGGCTTTCTCCTGCATTTCCTTAGGGACAAATACCCCTCCATGGTGGCTGAGGCCAGCCTGCGACTGTAGCCTCCCTGGTGATTCAAAGGAACCAACTCACAGATGGACTGTAAGCCAAAGCACCTTTGTTATTGCCAGCGGGGAGAGCACAGGGTCTGCACCCTACAAAATGCACCTCCACCAAGGTAACGTTTCAGTCAGATTATATAGCAATTTTATCAAACATTCCATACATTCTGTGGTTAATCCCTGATAAGCAAGCAGTCCGATTACAAAACTTTAGTGCTCTCTTTTGTCTATTGTAACTAATTTTATGGTTTCCTAGATAGCAAAGCATACGTGCCTAAAGGCAGTTGTCTCGGTACATATCATACCCCTGCAGAGGGGTAGGCCCCTGTTTATGGTTAGCCAAGTTAGAATATCTTGCTAAAAAACAAGAACTCGGAGTATTTGCTAACTCATGTTAAGAGTGGCCTAGTTATGTCAAGCAAACCTTCAATCCACGCTCAACTCCACTCCTTAATTCACTGGTGCTCGGGCTCCTCAGGGACAGCTCACTTGTGCTGTCAAGGGGAAAGCTAAAACCAGGCTCACAGGATCAGCTTCATGTGCCTCTGCTTGTTACAAAATTCATAACCGACCCGTGCTGACCAAATGGAATTACAAAGCTAAATATTTATTCACGTGCATGAGGTGTCCCAGCCAAACTGGGCACATCCAAGTGATTTTTCTTTAGAGATTTTATAGCTTACACTATAAGGGTGTGATATGAATCATCCAATTACCTACTAATGCATATTTCCAATTATCCTATCATAAAAAATATATATTTTGTAGGTCTTGCAGCATTATCATCCATCAGCATCTTTGCGGTTTATCTCTTAATCCAGATGTTTCAGTCATCAACTTCAGCAAAGTTATCGGGCACGATCAGCAACCCGTGTTTCTCTCAGATAGGGATCCTTCAGTTAACTTTGTGAGAACGGAGTTTTCCTTATCTCAGTCAATCACCTGTTCTTTTTAGTAGGGTAGGTGATGGGTCTTGGGTCTGAAGATAATGACACAGCAATTGTATGCTAATAATGTTGTTAGCTCCTAAGGACTGTGTGGTCTCAATTTATATCACACCATTCAGGCAGAAATGTAAAAAGACAGGAAAAATAAAACAAAGAGAGAGAAATCGTGAATTGCAGGTAGAAAGATCTGGCGGCCAGCAGGTTCTCGTCTCTGCAGACTCATGGAGATGAGGAACACCGGTGCTGTGTGACTCCACTGATGGCAGCAACGAGGGAAACAGTGGTTAAAACAGCTGTGCCCCCTGCCCGAGGGCTCCGAACCTCTCCAAGCTCCCCTGTGCTTCTCACAGGCTTGGGAAGATACTCTGACCTCAATATAAAGCGCTAGAAGTGGGGAGACACAGCCCCTTAGTGTGAGATTCGGGGGTTCTCCCCGTATTTCAGGACGCTCCATGAGACGCTCCAGCCGCCGCTCACCACACCCCGTGCGG
>NW_010287503.1:0-17220 GCF_000700745.2 Antrostomus carolinensis
CGCCCGCCCGCCCGGCCCGCTGGGCCGCTGCCCGCTTCCCGCAGCAGGAGGCTCTACAGGCGCGTTGGGCCTGAGCTCCTGCCCGGGCCGGAGCGGCCACCGGGCTGCCCCTTCGCCATATGTGCTTGTGGGGAGGGTGGGGATCGTAACTAACAGCAGCTATAAGTGTTTTTAAACTAAACGTGCAGTTTGGATGCGTCCATCTCTAACTGTAGGTGTGTTATTCCACAGTATCTTAAAAAACACTACTTTGTACGTTTCCTTGCCCTGGAATGGTTAAAGTTGCCAATGGAATTTTTAAAATAATCGAGAGAAAAACAATTAATGGTTTAAATTTCTTATACTTTCAAATTGGATAAACTTTAAGCGATTCTCTGGTTCCTTCATGTGTAACACGCTCAGGACTGATGTATGTGCTTTCTTACAGTGGCTCTCAGACAGGAAGAAAAGAGCTTTACAGAAGAAAGATGTGGGTGAGTTTTCCCATCACAGCATCCTCAGTAATACGCAGCTACACATATACAACATGCACATCCAGAGGGAGATACTTTACTGACTGGTACAAGGAAGTTGTGCATAGCTCAGATTTTAAAAACTACAAAATTAGAGCTATAAATACTTCTGATTAGAAGGCCATGCTTCAGCTTTCTACACAGCTTTATATAAAAATAGAATATTACCAATATTGCTTTAAATTTCAGGCATTAAATATTGAGGTTGTAGATTATATAGAAATGTGATAGATTAATTCCATGTATAGTTTATGATAAAGTCCAACCATAAACTCTTCCGTATGTATTTTGCTTATCTTGGAGTGCAGGAACATGATAATTTTAGCCTAAGCTTGTTAGCCAATATAAAATATGGCTATTTACATATTATAAGAAGGGTTGTCTAAAAACCTCAACCCCCCAAAAAATGCAGAGTTAACAGGAGGATGGACTATATTATACAAGGTCTTAGTTGTGTAACACGTGTTAAATATTTACTACTACCTTATATAATAATTTGTTATTTAGTTACTCCCCCAAAATAGGCACTTATTTTGAATGCAGGTAGCCTACATCTCAGGGTTAACAGACTGTATTAAACTGTTTATAACATCTGTTAATTGTACTTGAAAGATCTTTGTATTTTAAAGATTTTGAAAGGTTTTACCTATATTCAGTTACCTTGGCATGCTTCCATAAGAAATCATTACAGTTTTTTGTGCTGATACAATAGTGCTACCTTTAAAAAACATGTTATGTTTTATTTTATTTCTTTATAGATATCCGTAGAAGAATTGAACTTATTCAAGACTTTGAAATGCCCACGGTTAGCACAAAGATTAAGGTATCAAGAGATGGACAGTATATTATGGCAGTTGGTGAGTTAACAAAGTGTCTCTCTGTAGCAGAGGCCAGAAGTGCTAGAAAATGTTGATTGCAGAATGACTTAGTATTTCAGGTAGAATTGGTAAGAGCTCATTTTTAAATGTAGCACTGACAGAGTTTTGGAAGCTTACTCTGAAGATGTGTTAGAGTGGCTGTTTTGGTAGTAGTATTGTGAGAGACTTGTCTTTAGAATACAGGTGTTCTTAGAATCATAGAATGGTTTGGGTTGGAAGGGACCTGCCAGTTGGGGTTTATAGTACAATTAAAAACTGAACTGTTTATAATACAGTTTAAAACTAAGGTTTTAATTATTTTTATTGTGTATATGTAAATTTGCTTTAGATAACTTCTCCATCCTTTAAAACAATACTCAAACAATGATGTTCAAGGTAATGCTACATTTTTTAACTGTCAAAGCAGGATCCAAACATGAGTGCTTTAGCAGGCTTTAATAGCATAAAGAGACTTGGTCTTTCAGACTTACCGGAAGATATTTCTAAGTTCTGTATGATGTATCTGGTAATCAGAAGAACCTACATACAACTTGGGTGCTTTCAGGCATCAAAGACAAAAACCAGGCCATGAATTTATGTTACTAAGAGTTGTGTTTTTCAAGTCACAGAGACTTTGGCAAGATCAGAATACTTACAGTTGAAATGCGGTAAAGCCTGTATATATAAAACATTATATTTAAAAAAAATGTTATCTTTTTGTTTAATTTTTTTATTAAAGATCAAATTGTTCTTTCAGGAACTTATAAGCCAAGGATCCGCTGTTTTGATACCTATCAGTTATCCCAGAAATTTGAAAGATGCTTAGATGCTGAAGGTTAGTATAAACTATGGCTGTTAGTACAAGATGTCTTTCATATGTATAATTCAGGTTGGACTCAAGTACAAATTTCCCTCACTGTGCTGAGAGGATAGAATGTACTTTGGGGGAACACAAGAATCGAGAGTAAAATGTCACCACCTAGTCTTTACCTCTGTATTTTTCCCTTTTCCTCCTCCTTCAAAGTTCTTTCCTTTCTTGGAGTGGTATGAGGAATGTAAGATTTACCTTGAGCCAGTGAGCGCAGGGCTTGGAGCGTGAATGTGGCAGGATGCTGTGCTCTGCCTGGGGAATGGGATGCGGGACTCATGGCTGGGTAGCGGTCAGTTCTCCCTTCTTTCCCCTTCTCTGGAGCAGTAAGGTAGGAGAACGCACTGTGGTTGCACCATCGTTACTGAAACTAGGTTCTCGCTGTTTTCCCTTTGGAGCCCAAACTCAGTAGGTGAGTTAGAGGGTAAAGAGAATTCCTTGAGAGTGGTTTTGTTAGTTTGTTTTCTTGGAAGCAAGGTACTTGGGGACAGATGGTAGCAGGGCCAAGGCCCTAATTACACCTTGTTTGCTACTAATTTGGAGGTAGAACAACTATAATCTGCAGGCATTTAGACTAAGAGAGAAGGTCAGAGCTGCTGTGCTCCGAGTTTTGGAGTACATAGGTTTGGGGAATGCTGTGTGGGTTTTTTGTTTTTATTTGGGTTTTTTTATTATAAAACTGATGGTTGAAAACTGGGATACAGGGGTGACCAAAGCAATGAGGGAATGAGCGTAGAGTGCCAGAAGTAGTAAATCGTTACAGGAGAATGAAACCGCTCTGTGATGCATGTGAAAGTGATGTGAAAAATAAAAATTGAGAACTACTGAATTAGATCAGGAAAAGGCATTGGAGCATCGTAGTGTTTCTTTACTCTGTGCCAAGATGGCCAGCCATGTCCTGGGGTGCATCAAGCACTGTATTGCGAGCTGGTTGAGGAAGGTGATTGTCCCACTCTACTCTGCACTGGTGTGGCCTCACCTTGAGTACTGGGTGCAGATTTAGGCACCACAGTATAAAAAGGTTATAAAGCTACTGGAGAGTGTCCAGAGGAGGGCCACAAAATCGGTGAAGTGCTTAGAGGGGAAGCCATGTGAGGAGAGGCTGAAGTCACTTGGATTATTCAGCCTGGAGGAGACTGAGATGAGACCTCATCACGATCTAGAACTTCCTCACAAGGGGAAGAGGAGGGGCAAGTCCTGATCTCTTCTCCCTGGCAACCGTTGATAGGAAAATGGCAGGAAAATGCACCAGAGCAAGTTGAGGTTGGACATTAGGAAAACGTTCTTCACCCAGAGGGTGGTGGAGCACTGGAACAGGCTCCCCAGGGAGGTGGTCATGGCAGCAAGCCTGACCTTGTTCAAAAAGCGTTTGGACAAGGCCCTCGGACACCTGGTCTGAATCTTGGGATTGTCCTGTGCTAGGGTGAGAGTTGGACTCAATGATCCTTGTGGGTCCCTTCCAACTCACAACATTCTGTGATTCTATGTAGGGTGAAGGGACAATGCTACAACATGGTAAGATGGGAGGTGGTGGGGTAGGGATTCAGAGAGGCTGGGGAGAGAAAGCTATGGCAAGAGTGACACCCACTTTAAAAGAACAGGAGTCATTGTAATAGTAAATGCTTGCTGGTAATTAGAGATTAAAGTGCATTTTTTTGAACTGGCATCTTACTAGACTGCAAAATTATGTTTAATTTGAAATGTAGTATAGAGTCACTTCAGGTAACTTTAAATGAGCTACCTCATTTAAATGGAAACAGTTTAGCTGAAGCAGCTACGCCTTAATGTTCCCAACCCAGCCTTTTTAAAACTGAAGTTCAATACGTTGCAGTGTTCAGCATGGATAGTAGGTTTCAAGCTTGAGAGTTTTTTGAGCCTTAGAACTTTTTCTGTGGAAGTGCTGACCCCTTAGAAAGATATGTGTGCAGGTTTGTGCGTAGTATATCCAGACTCATGTCACTTTTTGTCATCTCTGATGGATTAGCAAAGATCCATGGACCACACACTCACTCAAAACAGTTTGATTAGACTTTCCCTGGGCCCATAAATACATGGTTGAGCATTGTGTTGAGGAACATGTCAAGCATACAAGAACGATAAAAAGATTACAAGATGCTTCATATGTTTCTAAAGTTTTAGAAAACTACTTACTATTTTGCAAATAACGTTCTATAATTAAAGATTTTATCACAATGCCTGCATTATGCATTGACACCTGTGGGGAATACTTATATGACTAAAGGTTAGCATGAGTGTAAATGTTTCCAGGATTTATGCCAATGTTTGCAAATAAGTTTGCTTACTTAGTTGACTTACAGTTCTCTTGCTCTCTCCTCTAGTGGTTACATTTGAGATTTTATCAGATGATTACTCAAAGGTATGTTTAATGTTTTCAATGTATAAATGAAAAAGTGGTTTAATATGTATATTAAAATGCATTTTCATATATAGTAAAGGCAGTCAACCAACACAACTTTTGGAACAGAAAAGGTTTTTTTAAAAAGCAAACAGGATAAACAATTTTTGTACCTTCAAAACACTGTTTGTTTTCTTTGTCTCTTTGTATTATAATTTGCCTTACCACTTTTAAAGTCTTTTGTCTGTAGTAGAGAAAAACTTCAAATAATGATCTATCCTACAAACAAAATAATGTGAAAAATTGAATTAGTTACTCTTTCTAAGATAACATTTAGGCACAATCCCTTGTGATGAATGATACACAAATACATCAATCTTGGGAGATGAGATAGCTATAGGTAAATTAATAGCCTGATTTGTCAGCATTGTTGTAGCCATGATGATTGTAAGTGTATGAATGAGGCAAAAATTGTAGAGAGATGTAGTGTATGGTTGTTTTGTTTTGTTTTGTTTTTTATGAAGTGCTGTACATGGAGGAAGCAGTTGAGTTCTTAGGACCATCAGCCCTTTTTCAGGCCCAATACAGTTACCACTTCTAATTCTGTTTAAAACATGGCTGTTTCCTTCAGGTGCAACAGCTGGTGCAATAAAACATGTTACCTCATTCTGTAAACTTTGCTTTGCTGATTAATCAAAATTAAATATGAAATTTAAGCATATAGTTTTGCTTAGGACAAGTCTTTTTTTTTTTAAGTTAACTGTTTATTTTAATGCTTTCTTTTTTTCTCTCTTAAGAGACATTAGCATTTCTGGTACAGGTTTGTTTTAATAAATATTTCTATTTGATTAGAGACATCATAATCTAGCCTTCTAGCTTTAGTTTTTTCCAAATTTTTCCCGTATGAGATTTCCGAGACTGTGCGTGAATTCAGGTAGCAGAATGCACTGGCTGATTCAGTACAGTCGCATTCCACGTGTCTGTCTCTGGGAGGATGTTTCTGGTTGTCCATACCAAACAGTTAATTGTGAAGCTGAGGAACACATTGTGTTCACAAGTGTGTTCCTGACCGCTTACACACAGCAAGGCTTGTGCGTGTTTCAGCTGAAATCGGTACTGTATTTCAGACTGAAGCCCTACTTTCACAACTTAATACAACCTTGTTTTCAATTTGATTTTCCTAAAACGCACCGAAATGAAGAAAGAAATAGATCTGTTTGTATAGATTCGTACTAGTATGAATCACTTATTGAAACACTGCTGTGCATCAGGATGTAGAGTTCATGTGCGTAGTGCCTCTGAAGATATTGGTGCCTGCATGGCATTGTACCTGGAAGAGGTTATTAACTCTGGTGTCTGAAAGAAGTGCAGATGTTAGTTTTGGTGCAGCACAACACCAAGATGACTATACTGCTTCTGGTTGCAGAGTCACTTTCAAGGTGTCACATATACTCTTGTGACTGTTCATTTAATGTTTATTAATAAAACTCTCTGATGTGGCTATGATGAAGCACTGTGAGAATGATGAAGCACTACCTGATTCTGTTATTTTAATAGAAATGGTTTAAATGATAAACCTGTGTGAGCTTGAAAAAAAACGCTGGAGTTTGTGCTGTAAGACAAGTCGGGGAGACTGTGTTCTGCTTCTGTCTGTTTCAGTGTTCTCTGTTTTCTTTTCAGATTGTCTTCTTGCAGTGTGGCAGGTTTGTGGAGTTTCATTCACAACACGGCCATTACTACAGGACACGAATACCAAAATTTGGTAGAGATTTCTCTTATCACTATCCATCGTGTGACCTGTATTTTGTAGGAGCAAGGTATTGATTAAGTGGATTATTTTACTTCATTTTTGCTAGCAACATTTTCCAAGAATAAAATTAACATTAAAATACCAGAAAAGTTAAAAATTGACAGAAGTGGCAGTTCCTTCCAAATTCATAATAGAGCCTGTTTGTGAAGAGTGGAAAATGTGGGAAGACTAAAATTAATTCAGTTGCCTGTACTGTTTTAAGCCTTTTTTTCTTTGATTCTTATACCAGGCGTATAATGTATTTACAAATTTGTTATAAAAATTGCAATTCAGTGTACTGTTTTTAAAAGTTATAATCTAAGTAAGGAAAATTACATAACTTTTTCTATCTTGATTGGTATTTTGTTGCTGTTAAAGTGTAAGTCAAATCACATAAAATAATTAGAGCTTGTGAGAAGACACAGTAAAAATGAAATTAGGTCTTTAGAGTTTCAAATAAAATAAGTAGCAATTCAAGATACAATGTAAATCAGGAAATGAAAAGATCTCAAGAAAAGAATTAATGCATCTTTTCACTGAAAAAAGACTAAATTCCCTGGAAAAAGAATTGCAGTGTAATAAGTACACTTGGTGAACATGCTCATTTTTCTCTGTAGTTTTAACACTGAAGAGTAGATTTATGTTTTAGATTATAAAGTCTGAAAATTTTATATTTGGTAAAATTATAACTCCTCCTAACTTACAACAGTATTTTTCAGTATTTGTAGCAGAAAGGGGTAATTTTGGATTTTTCCTTTGTAGTTCAGAAGTATACAGGCTAAATCTGGAACAAGGAAGGTTTCTGAACTCCCTGCAAACCGATGCTTCGTAAGTTATCTGTAGTGTATGACGTCTGTCTTCTTTCCACCAGGTGGAAGCAAACCACTAGCCTGCTCTCCATCAGTTCTGTATCTGAACACTGCCCAAGCGCACTGTAGAGTCGAAAAGAACATATGCTGAATCTGAACCTCATTTTATTTTAATGCTTTGTAATTATTTGTTCTAGTTTTTATGTTTTAATTGAGTTTTATTTTGTATGTGTTTTAAAATTGCTTCATATAGACTTGTAATAGGTATTATATAACTTGATCTTAAGAGCATTTCATTAAAATTTTGCCGTTATTGCTCAATTTAGCCATCATATAGAGATCTACCCACAGGGTATGTACTTTCCCAGACATGTCTTTGTCCTTCTGGTCTTGGAGTAGCCCAAAGAGAATTTTTATATCTCCAGCATGTGTCTTGATTCTTTTGAAAACCCTACCAGAGCAGGAGCTGGTCTTTCATGTGGGGAGAGGCAGATGAGAAGAAAGGACTTGACTAGATGAAGTAGCCAGTTGGTGGGCAACAGCTGGTGTTCAATGGGTAGGATAGCTTAGTGGAAGCAATATTTGGGAAGGCACAACACAGAAACTAAGCAGCAGGGGAAAAAAAAGGGGTAGAATCCTGGAGAGGGAGAGCTAAGGGTGCAGTATAAAATCTGAATTAGAGAGTTGAAACTTAAAAGTGTGAGAAGGTTGTGAGGTGCAGTAGCTGCACAAGTTACAGAATTAGAGGTGGAGGGCTTTGAATGGCAGAAGTTGGAAAGTCCCAGGGTGAGTGGTATAAAGAGAAATATTTGTACTTTGGAATAATTGTTGGAAAAATACAGGTCTCTTGGGTCCCCTGTTGAGAAATAGGGTACTTGGGTGAGGGAAAGTAAGACAGGCCATTCAGCTGAATATGTTGGAAATATAAGCTTCAGAACATAAGTAATTGAGAAGACCTTTTGATATAATTGAGTTGTTTAAGAGTATAGTGGAGCAGAGCTAAATGGCAAGACTTGGTGGTGGGTGTGGGCAGAGAAATGCAGAGTCGTTCAGGTTGGACAACCTCAGAGCCCAGCCTCCTGCTCAAGGCATGGTCACACTGATTTCAGATGAATTTTCCCTGGCAGTCTTGAAAAATCAAAGGATGGAAATTCCACAGCCTCTATGGGCAACCATTCCAGTGCTTAATTATCCACATAGCCTAAAAATATGATCTGTACATCCAGTTGGAAGTGATCCAGACATTACCTGTTTGAAGTAATCAGCACTGTCTGTGATGGCTGCAAATTCTTGGTAAGCTCCTTTTAAGTATGGGAAGCTGCTAGTAGGTGGCTGTCCATCCCTCCCTCTAGCTTTTGCTTTTCCAGGCTGAGCAATAGAAATATTGAAATAATAGAAATATAGAAAAGAAATAAAAGAAATATAGAAATCTTTTAGTTGTTGATGTGTTAGATTATTCTGAGGTCATTAAACTTTATCCTTTTTCTGTTTCAGAGAGAGTAATGTCTGTGACATAAATCCTGTACACTTCTTGTTTGCTATGGGGACAGTTGAGGTAAATGTTTGCATTCCTTTTATAAAAAGGACAGTAGTGTTTGTTTCTTTCTTATATTAATTTGCATGAGAATAAGAAGAAATCATGACAGGAACCTAATTAATTAATTTGATCTCATTTGCTATGTTAAGTATAGATCTATTAAACAAGATTACTTTTTAGAGCATGTTGCAGAGACAATTTCTGAGCTACCTTGGTTGCTGAGATGCTTGAGATTTTGCAGATGAGAGAAAAAAAATGTTATCTTGCTTTACAGTATGGCCATCTGTAGCATTTAGCTGCATGTGTACTCTGATAATCTCTGGAAATCTACTGTTAATGATTTTGATTCAGATCACGTATTTTAAAAATGTAAATGAAATATGTAGATCTTGTATGCCATTAAGCATGTGTACTCTGTTAATCTCTGGAAATCTGCTGTTAATGATTTTGATTCAGATCACATATTTTAAAAATATAAATGAAATATGTAGATCTTGTATGCCATTATTAGAACAACACATGTCAATGTAGGAAATTTGATTAATCAGTCATAGATTAAAAAATTCATCATTTTATGTAAACATTTTCAGAATACCGAACATCTGTTGTGTAAGTTTTAAATGTATTTTCTGAACTGTTTAGGGTAAAGTGGAATGCTGGGATCCTAGAACCAGAAACCGAGTTGGGCTGTTGGACTGTGCTTTAAGCAGTGTGACAGCAGACACGGAGTGAGTAAAGGCGACCTTTTCAAAGTGTGTCCTTCTGTTTTTTAAGAAGTTTTGCTTTTAGAAACAAATCCCACTTTGCATTAAAATGACCTGCCTATGGTATTCTCACTGGTAGTGTGAGTAAAGGGTTTTCTTAGTCATGAAGGAGCATCTTAGTTATTGATCTGAGTAGCAGCTAACTTTCTTTACCGCCACAAGTTGTGAATGTAAACAGTGCAGCTTTTTGAAGTAGTATTTCTGAGTAATATCTGTAGCTTAATTTACATTAATTATCTTCGTTGTTTTTAACATTTAAAAAATTATTTGCAGCCTTTATTGAAGAAATATCTAACTATAAGCATTGTGCTTTTTAGGATAGATGGTTTACCATCCATTTCAGCACTGAAATTTGATGGAGCTTTGAATATGGCTGTTGGAACATCTACTGGGCAGGTAGACTTATCTTCATCTACAACAGTTCTTAGGAGATCCTGTTCTTGCAATTGCCAGTCCAAGTCTATCATACATTGAGTGCATTTACTGTAATGTAAATATATATTAATACAAATATTTATAAGAGCATGAATTACGTGTATTGAATAGTAAGAGTCATTCTTAAACTGCAAATTAACTTTGTCAAATGGTCTGGCTCTTCTGAATACTGTAGAGACCACTTAAAATTGTCACAACCTACTATGTAACTTCAAATTCTGAAGTTTTCTTATGACTTAAGAGTCATGAATGCAAGGAAGTTGTTGCTTTTTGTGTAACATCTCAATGCAACATATATGCTCTCCTTTATATTGATAGTGGCTAAAGAAGCAGAAGTGATGGTCTTTCAGCTATTGTTTTTACTGTCTTATCTTTCTAGAAGGGATCATTTCGATTCATTTATTCATTGTTGCCATTGTATTTGCAAAGTGGAGTATGGGGATTTTTTCCTACCTTCATCAGTCTTTCCATGGGTTTAGAAAACTGTAACTTGTTCAAGAGTGGACACGTATGCAAGAGTTGTATTTGTGATAATCACAGAATGGTTTGGGTTGGAAGGGACCTTGAGGAACATTTAGTTAGTATACGTGTCAGGCAAATTTTATTGGGGATTATATTTTTTATTAAGCAAAGTGATAATCTTTTTCCCAAAATTGTTAGCGTTCACACTTTGAGTGTGAAAGATTTAAGGTCTTTCTCAAATTCCATAGGAAATTTTGGAGACAAAATTGCAGGTTTCTGGAAGACAGGGTATGTAAAAAAATTACATTGTCTGGTGTTTCACTCAGTGAAAGTGATACTCGCTGAATGCAGAAGGGAGTGTGAAAATTTCAGTCTTGTACAAACAGCACAATAATCTGAAAGTGGAATATTAGTACTTAAGAAATCTGGAGAGTCTTGAAAAGGGTTCATTTTTTCAGTAGAAATTAAAATGACTTTAGAAAGGTGGTGAGCTCTTAAATTTGGTCTTAATCTTTCTAGACTGAAGCATGCTGAGGTTAAAATATATTGCCAGTATAAACTGGACCCACTGAGTAATGTTTTCAGAATTGAAAATTGTTTCTTTTACATAAATTCTGTCCATGTATTTAAGTGAAAAATCTCAAGTTTGTTAAATCTTCAGTGAAGATCTGTTGTGTGTGACTTCCTCTTGATCTTACAATATTGTAAATTCAATCTATCTCTTATTCTTCAAGGTTTTATTATATGATCTCCGGTCTAGTAATCCGTTAATAGTCAAAGATCACCACTATGGCCTGCCTATTAAGTCAATTCAGTTTCAGCATCAGTTGGATTTAATTATCTCTGCAGATTCTCGAATTATAAAAATGTGGAACAAAGATACGGTAAGTGTGTTTATGTTGCTGCATTCAATTTTTTTTTTAACTTTCTTTTTGTTTTTGTTTGTTTTCATGCAGCTTGAATAATAAAGGTGAAATTCAGTGTAGGAAGTTGGGTTTTTTTATGTGTCCTAATTTACATAGCATTTTGTCCTGTCTGACTAAATAAACCAACATCTTGGAAGTTATTAACAGCCTGTCAGGTATAAAGATACAGTCTTTGAAAACTACTATCTTAACCATTACCCTGGTTTGTGTATTTCTCACAGTATGCTTGAACACATCCAGTTACAATTTGTTATCAGAGGAAACATGGTCATTCCATTTCCCTGCTCAGAGAAGGGCTAACTTCAAAGTTACTTTATGACATATTAAAATCAAGTGCTGCTTAATTTCACAGAAACCTATTTGGATATTGAAGCAGATACTGTGGCTAGATGCAAAGAGCCATGTGTATTATGCGGTATTAATGGATTATGTTGCAGTAGGCAACGACTTTATCCCTGCCTTTTGCACCTCTGAGTGAAATGGAAATCTAAACTTGCATAACACTTTGTTTCATTATATCACGCTGTTCTTTTTCTTATCTTTCCGTCAATGAAGCTTGCACAAAATATGTTACCCCATAGATTTGTAGTAATACTACTGTGACTTGGTTCAGTTTCAGGTGCTATCTTTAGTCATTGTATTCCTCCTAAAAAACGTGCTCCATCTCTGCTTTTCTAGCTTTATAGTGAAACATATCAATAGCAGTTGTAGTAGTTTAGAAGCACTTTTTTTTCCTGAGTATTTCAGGCAATCATTTCTCTATTGTGCTTCTTCATGAACTTTCAACAGCCTCTTTTATTATTTTCTGTGATTGCAAGCAGTTTTTTGTAAGCTCCTCTGCAGTTATTTTTTATTGTTTAAAAGAGTGAATAAATAAATTATTGGTTATTATTTAAAACATCTGTAGTGGCCTCTCTCCATTTTTCCTAGGTACATATATTTCCCTTATTGAGAGTGAAACACTGTGAGGTTTGTCAGGTGGCCTCTGCAGTGGGAAAAGGGAGGGTTTCGTACTGCTGGAAGGCAAAGGTAGCTTTGGACTCTTTCCTAGAGTATGTTCCAGCTGGCTCCACCTCTCCCAGATGTTGGTTCCTGACTATCTCTGGCTGGGAACCAACTGCAGAGGCAGACTGTGGGGCGGAGAGCATATGGCTTTGATACCAGAATAGCCCCATGCTGAGACGTGCCTTGGGGTGGGGAGCATCAGGCTTTTGTCTGCTAAGACCAGGGTGGGGGAGGACTCTTATTAATCATCGGGGAGAGACCAGAGGTGGGTGGGGTAACAGCATGTAACTGGGAGGGAAAGGAAGGGCCCAGAAAGGTAGGTGGGATTGCTGCAGGGAAAGAAAAAAGAGGAATAGGATCAAAATTTGCTCTGTTCCTGTCCCTCATTTCAAACTGTGTAGGCATGTACTCTCATGCTTCAGGTGCTGTGGCCCAGTTCTTAGAGACTCTTCCTGTACTGGCTGTCTTGTGTGTTGGCTTATAAGAGCACCTGTATTTTGTCTGGGTTTTTCAGACTCTGTTCCAATTCTTATTTTTTTTTGAGAATGTTGTTTCCTGCTTTTACCTCTTTCTTAAATAACCTTTGTAACTTGAATTCTGATCTAAGCTAGATACCACTTGATGCTTTTACTACTTTTATTTTATGTTGATACCTCTTTAATACTGTTAGAAATAAAGTGCTGAGCTATATTTAATTTCATGTAGACATGAGCAGGGTGGAAGAACCAAGCTCCAGAGTCAAAGTCCACTTTCAACCCATTGTTTCAGCTAATGGTACCAAAACAAATTAATTTAAAACTACCACATTCAGAGTTGAACAAAATAAGGAACACACTGACAATGTGCCGGGAGTTTATGGACCTCCCACCTCCCTTTGCATAAAATAAAATAAATCTAACACATATATTTTCAACATGGAAGTGTGAGCTAAGAAATCAGAGATGCCACTGTGCACTGCTGAGTTTTCAATAACCATTACGCTACACTTCCTTGTAAGAGAGCAGCTCAGAGATGAAACACAATACTGAGTTCACTGTGTTGTGTTCAGATACTTCAATAACATTTTATTGCTTTGCAAAATCTGTTCCATCCTTATTCCATCATCTTTCTTAGCTTCTAGAATGGCTGTTCTTAATGTTTAGATTTACTAAATTTAATTCTATTGTCTGGAGTTCTTTATAATATATTTTCTTCCTACAATTTCAGGGGAAGATATTTACATCAATGGAGCCAGAATTTGATATCAATGATGTCTGCCTGTATCCAAATTCAGGTACGTTAGGTGTATTAATGTCTTATTAAGTTCAAATGGGAAGGCTTGTGTTAACCCAAGCTGTGATCTTTTTTTCTGTTCTAAAGGTCTACTTTACTCCTTATGACAGAACTAGAGAAAAATGGTTACTTGTCACTTAGTGTCTGTGTTTCCTCTGCATCTGTATTAAATCAGAGCCTCTCTGCAGTTAGAAGCTGCTGTGCTGTCAGCTGAGTGATTGATCTTTTGCTCTTTCAAATATCTAAAGTGTTTCTTTTCATAAAAATAGGAATTTTGGCCTTTTGTCTCAGTTAAGTCCCAGGTGAGTTAGAGCTTGCCTTGTAGAGCTAGGAAGAATCTCTTAATAACAAGTTTACAGATTTTTTACAAGTGTTTACAACTATTTGAGCTTTCCTTGTTTTAGATAGCACTTACTGTGCCCTCCCTTAGATTGAATACTTTGATTTTACATGTAGATTCCTAAGTGTATGGATTTGCATGCTTTTTGCAACTGTTTTCAAATTTGTTCATCTCATAACGTTATGTTTAGAGGTCAAAACTGAAACCAAAGTTTCCAGATCCTACCTTATGAGTAAAAATATTTTACAAAATGGTGGTTGTGTGTGCATATGCGCTTTGGCTGCATTGCAACTGGCCTTAATTTTCCCTGCTCAATCCTAGTTGCTTAGTTTGTTACTACTATGTGACACCTACTTCCTTGTTAGAAAGCAGTACTGAAAAAGATGAAATAAAAATTAGGGTCACTAGGATGGCACAGGGCATAATTCTTGATACAGAGAATGCCTGTGTTGCAAACTGCTATTATCTTAATTTTCGAGAGAGGTAGCAGCAAAGAGAGCGATTTGGACTTTGATTCATACTAGGAGTTCAAATTCAAGATTGTAGATAAGTGAGTTTGAGATTTCTAACGAGTTAAAACTTATCTTGTCTTTTCTGCCAACTTAGTTAAGAATGTGGCTTTTTTTTTTTTTTTTTTTTTTTTTAAGATCAGCACTTAAATACTGATCCCTGTTGAGATGATGGCCATTTTTGACCTTACACAGAGCAGTATAATGGTCTGTAATGGTCTTCAGGACCTTAGTGATGAAAATATTAACTCACTTGCATGCTGCTCAGGTTTAACCCCCTCTGAAACAGAATGGTGTTTCACTGCTTAGGAGTTGGGCTAGGTTTTTCTGAGCCCTCAAAAAGACATTGATACTGTTTATTTGTGTTCCATGTATTTGTTTTTCCCAGTTTAAAGTGCCAGAAATAATGTAAGCAAAGAATTGCAACCTGCCAAAAGGACTTTTATAACATAGTGCTGAGGGTACATCTCATGTGCTCTGGTTGTATGGATGAGCTCATTTGGGTGTATTTGGGAATAATTGTGTGGTAACAGTGTAGACTCTGCAACATGGAGGTAGACAAACCTGATCTTCTCTCACCCATACTGGCTACAGACAGAGCTCCTTGGAGTGAATTATCTTTAGCATTTCATACAGCTTTCACCTTTGATGAGCTTATTGATTTGATCCAAAAGAGAACCTAGGAGTGAATTAACATTTGTGCAGCATTGGTAATGAAGGGTGCATGACAGGGACTGAGACAGAAGTTAGTTATTTGACAGTGTAGAATCTTGGTGTAATTTAGGTTGGAAGGGACCTCGGGGGTGGTGTATTTCCTGCTCAAAGCAGGGTCAAACTTGAAGTTAGATCCAACTTCAAAGTCTGATCAGGTTGCTCAGGTTGTAACCAGTCAGTTTTGAATATCTACAAGGATGGATGTTGCTCAGTTATGGATGCTCCATAGCCTCTGTGGTATGTAGACATGCCTCAAGTGCTTTTGCAGAAATGATTATCATTACACTCTGCAGTAAGAATCTTGTAGCATGAAGAATTGAATGCACGTATCTTCCTAATGTTGCTTATTGGACATCACTTTTCCATGTGTCTGTGATCTAGATTGTGCATTCCAGTCCTGTCCTGTATCTCTCCCTTAAGCCAATTCTGGTTATTGTTCTTTCTTTGACCATCTCTGTAGGGAGAGCAGGTTGATGTCTTCTGGTAAGAACTGTTGTGGGATGAAAACTAGGTTGTATTTTTTAATCATATGGAGACAGAGGGGAAAAACTAGGACATATTGCAATGGAAATAAAGAGATTCAAGGTAAGAAGTGGTGCACTGCATGTTTATCATAAATACTACTGCTCCAGAGTTTAAGATGCCTAGGGCCACCTCATGCTCACTCAGATTTTAAAGAATAATAATACTTGAACATCTGAAAATAAGGAAATACTTTCAGTAATATGAATTTACAGTTGTGGAAAGCTGGAAATACAGTGTCATTAAGTACCAGTATGATTGCAGCTCAGTGTTGTCATTGGTGCTCTGTCGTTCTCAGACCACCACTGGATGTTTGTGAAGCCAGGAAAGGAGAGGCACAGGAAACCCAAGAGATCTTTGCCTAGCTTGTGTTTTAACACTTCATGTTCAGAAAGCTGTTCAGAAAGCCCATACCCTAATCTCACCCTTATGAAATAGTTTTGACACTGCATTGTCACAATTCTAAAAAAAAAAAAAAAATTGGGCAAGTGAAACTACCTTGTAACATAAAACATTCTGAAGTATTTCTGAAATAGTGGACGAGGGAAGAGCTATACCTGTCTGGACTTCTGTAAGGCCTTTGATATGGTCCCCACATAAATCGGGGAGATATGGATTTGATGGGTGGACTGTTCAGTGGATGAGAAATTTGTTGGATGGTTGCATCCAGAGGGTAGTGGTCAACAGCTCAATGTTCAGATGGAGATAGGTAACAAATCGTGTCCCTCAGGCATCCATACTGGAACCAGTGCTGTTTAATATCTTCGTTGATACCATAGACAGTGGGATCAAGTGCACCCTCAGCAAGTTTGCAGTCAACACCAAACTGAGTGTTGCAGTTGACATGACTGAAGGACAGGATGCCCTCCAGAGGGACCTGGACAAGCTTGAGAAGTGGGCCTGTGTGAACCTCATGAGGTTTAACAAGGCCAAGTGCAACGTCCTGCGTCTAGGTCAGGGCAACCCCCTCCTCCTGCCCTGTGGTATCAATACAGACTGGGAGATGAAGGCATTGAGAGCAGCCCTGCTGAGAAGGACTTGGAGGTACTGGTGGATGAAGAGCTGGACATGAGCCGGCAATGTGCGCTTGCAGCCCAGAAGGCCAACTGTACCTTGGGCTGCATCAAAAGCAGTGTGGGCAGCAGGTCGAGGGAGGGGATTCTGCCCCTCTGCTCTGATGAGACCCCACCTGGAGTACTGTGTCCAGCTCTGGAGTCCTCAGTACAAGAAAGACATGGACTTGCTGGAGCAGGTCCAGAGGAGGACCACAAAAATTATCAGAGGGATGAAACACCTGTAAGGACAGGCTGAGAGAGCTGGGGTGGCTCAAGCTGGAGAAGAGGATGCTCTGGGGGGACCTTATTGCAGCCTTTCAGTACTTGAAGGGGGCCTGTAAGAAAAGCTTGAGAAGTGGGCCTGTGTGAACCTCATGAGGTTTAACAAGGCCAAGTGCAACGTCCTGCGTCTAGGTCAGGGCAACCCCCTCCTCCTGCCCTGTGGTATCAATACAGACTGGGAGATGAAGGCATTGAGAGCAGCCCTG
>NW_010287504.1:0-20651 GCF_000700745.2 Antrostomus carolinensis
TCTGCACACAGATCTCTAACTCTTCATGTTTATTTCCCATGCTGTGTGCATTGGGATACAGGCACTTTAGAGAGGAATTAGAGCAGGAAAATTTTACAGGAGGGTGAATAAGGATACCCCACAGACATATTCTGCAGGAACTTGCTTGGCTGCATTCACTTGCTGGGGTTGTACCCCCTTGAGTTTTGTTTTATTGTTTGGATAATCTTCATAATTTCCACAATTCTCCCCATCCCCCCTTCCTTCCTAGTTTAAAGCTCTCCTTATGAGGTTGGCCAGTCTATTGGCAAAGTCATGAGTACCCCTTTTGGTGAGGTGGTTCCCCTCACTCCCAAGAAGCTGTTGATCATCAGACCAGGTCCCATGATCATAGAAACCAAAACCCTGTTGCCAGTACCAGTGGCAAAGCCAGTTGTTTACTTGGAGAACACACCTACTCCTCATCCGCAACCCTAAGTGGTAGGATCGAGGATAAAACCACCTGTGCCCCAAGGCACCTGACCACTGCTCCCAGGGCTCTGAAATCCCTTTTGATAGTTCCCAGGTTGCTTTTGGTATCATTAGTGCCCACATGGAAGAACAGCAGGGGGTAGTAGTCAGATGGGTGAACTAGACTTGGCACTCTCCTTGACATCTTTGATGTGAGTCCCTGGCAGGCAACAAAGCTCTCTAGACAAGGGGTCAGGTCAGCAGATGGGTGCCTCTGTCTCCTGGAGAAGGGAGTCTCCCAGAACAATCACTCCTCATTTCTTCCGAGTGGCCCTGCACTGCACAGCACCTAGCAGGACAGTTTCATGCTTTTAAGCCATATCCAACTTCCCAGCTTAAAGGGCACTAAACCTGTTTGACAACTGCAAGTCATCAGGAGGAAAAGAAGCCTTATCCTTAACCAGTTGCCAGCGTTCATTCTCTACAGCCTTCTCTATTACCCTCCCTTTTTTCTTAACCCTCCTTTTTTCTTAACGGAGGCAGTCAGAATGCTTGGGGCTGACTGACTCACCTTAAGCAACCCCCTGGATGAACCCTCATAAACATACTCATTTGACTGACCCTCAAGTTCTACAGCTCCATACCTATTGTGTAAGGGCAACTTGGAAGGTAAAGGGGGTTTGGAGGAGATTTGCCTGCCACTCCAAGCAGGGAGCTGTTTCCATTTCCCTCCGTCTCTTAGGACCCCTCCTTCTACCTGGAGGTAAGAGAGTAGTAGATCCTCTGCTTCTTCCGGAGTCCCCATCTGCTGCCTTTGTCTCAGGGATGGTGGGGTATGGCTCCATCAATCTATCTCCCTCTCACACTCCCTAAAACTCCTTAATCTTTCTGCTTCTTCCTTCAGTTCTGCCACCACGCTGAGCAGATCATTCACCTGGTCACACCACACACAGGGGTTGTCTTTGCTGTCCTTCACTAACAGTGACAGGGTCAGGCAATCCATGCAGCCAGAGACCTGGACAGCTGCATGTTTGTGTGGGAGTTCTGAGTCACCACATTCTGTCTGGTAATGAATGGTCTTCAGCTGGATGGAAACCATAGCCATCTTTACTTCTGGGAAGGCAATGACCACTAGTTAAGCTAGCCCTCCTGAGCCCGGGGCGAGGGACTGTGCCCTTCCCATGTGTCCTGCCCTTGCAAACTGTCACGCAAACTGCTGCACCACACTCTATTTACCTGCTCTGTTCGCTGGTGCTCCTGGGTCCATTTTATTCTTTTTAAGTGCTAGTACATTTTAGAGGACAAACTTCCTCAAATCTCCAAATCTTGTGGCATAGGTAAAGAGATTTTTTGCATACCTTTGGAGGGATAAGTGATTTGTCAAAAGTCACAGAGAAAAAGGCAATATTAGAGGCACTGTCAAAGCTTTAGATTCTATTCTGGAAATCACACAACTACACATTTTAATCTGATGGCAGTATCCAGGCATAATAGTTAAAATTATAGCAATTTTAAATCTCAATTTTACTAAAACTAAGGTTTTACTTCCTAAAGAGTAAAACATTCATCAACACTGTCTATCTTTTGTTCATTTCAATTTTACCTTCTGGTTTGCTTAAATTTACTAATTTTACAGGTGCATATGGCCTTCCAAAGATTACGCTTTCCCTATATTATATACAGTGCACTGTATAATGGAAGCTTTTGCTTCTCCTCTGAGTGTAAGCTGAATCTGGCAACAGCCGTTAAGGTGGAAAAGCACATTTTAAACTACCCAATTTCCCAGTAGAAAATTTTAATTTTGTGAACTAAGTAATCTGCATTCAAGGCCAGGAACTAGTTCCAAGAGACACATTTACCAGTTGCTTAACTAAGTCTCAGGCCAAACCACAATAACATACTTGTATAAAATATAGTTTTATGTTGCAGATAAATGTGGTGTCATATGGTGGTTTTACCCTTTATAATAATTATTTGT
This sequence comes from Antrostomus carolinensis, assembly GCF_000700745.2. Taxonomy (NCBI): domain Eukaryota; kingdom Metazoa; phylum Chordata; class Aves; order Caprimulgiformes; family Caprimulgidae; genus Antrostomus; species Antrostomus carolinensis. The sequence continues at coordinate 2,408 of NW_010287504.1, forward strand.
GTTTATTCCTAAAAACTTGAAATCAAGTACACTATTCAAAGCCTGTGGTCTGTGATCACAGCACTGCTGTCACTTAAAAAGTTAGGAAAACTAAAATCACTATGGTTAATAGAGCTGATTAATATGTAGCAAAATAATAACAATTGAAGAGAAGGTAAAACAAATGCACTAAATATCTTCAATCAGATTTTTTTTTTTTTATCTTAAGAATTCAGAAGTGTCCTTAATTTAGGTGTATTTCAGAGTGATGAAAAACATAGAATTTCACAATATCAGCTAGGTCTGGAAAATCCATGTACATTGATCCTCAAAGATTTTTAAAAAATAGTTATCAACTTCATCACAATAAACAGTGTGGAACTTCAATTCCATGTTGTCTTACTTCCTAGCAGCAAACTAAGATGGTACATCTCAAATCTGTGCTGGAGCCAAAACAAACCCTATGACATTCTGCCTGAATGAGACTCTATTTTCAGATTTGAGATTTAGATAATTTAGAGGGCATCAATTTCACACAATAATCCCCATGTTTATAGCTTCATATGCAGCCTAAACTAACTCTTCTCATTTAATTATTGTTAGTTTGTCCTTAGTTATATGACTTCTTACCTGATGAAAAATCTCATTCCCTGTAGCTGAGAATTCACTATGGATATGACAAAAAAAAAAAAAAAAAAAAAAATCTCCTGGACTGAGAAAAACTGTGGTCAAACATTAGAAAACATTTCTATAGGAAACATAAGAACAGATTTTTTTTAAATGGCAATTACAGAAACAGTATTGCTTGTCACAAATGGTAAGTCTTGATAACCCTGTCTTGAAGCAGGGTGAATTAATCTTTTGATATATATTCCACACCTAATCTACACTTTCTCTGAAGAAAGATAAGATTGAAAGCAATCTTTTTCTTTTTTTTTTTTCGTTTGAAATACTTTTGTTCTTGTCTGTTATGATGGATTATAAAATAGAAGTTTGAAAATTGAAATGTATGTTCCCCATAACACTGTCAAAGTTACTCCCTAAAACTATGTTTTAGGAAAAAAATGAACTTTATATTCCAGTCTTAATTATACTCAGCTGTAGAAATGCTTCTTTAATTAAAATTGAGATCAGGTTTTTAGTTACACCTTGACATATGAGTGGAAGGCAGTCCCTACTAAAGATTTATATATTACATATAGGATGTTTTATTGCCTGATGGTGAATATGTGCATATGCTGAGGCACTCTCTATTAGTGGAAACTTGCTGTATGGTTTTTAAGTTAATAATTAAGAGCTTTCATTTGGCCTGCTTTTCCTTGCTTTCTTTGCATTGGGTGGATGTCACACCAGTCTTAATCCCTTTTAAATTACATTTCTGATTATAGAACAGAATTACACACAGTTCTTCTACTGTACTATTAAGATATAATCTGTGAGCTTAGTTCCAAGGCCAGGGTTTGGTAACTATTATTCTTAACAACTTTGTATAATAAAATGAATTTTAGAAATTATTTTGTACGTTTATGTTCTGTTCTACTCGCTCCTGTTTTTGTCTGTTAGAAGTCTAAAAGTACAAACATAACTTAAAACCAAACAGTAAACCACACTTAACATAAATAATTTCTTTATATCTGATAAAACTGTCAACTAGAATTAAAGAAAACTTTCTAACCAAGATAAAGAATCCTATAATTACCCATTTCTGTGGTGAATGACCATAAGTAACTACCAGAGCATAAAAATAAAATGTACGTGAAATATTTATATAGAATTTTGATCAAAAACAGAGGGCAGTGGATGACTGTATGTTATTTTCTCTTCTTTCTGCATTTTATAGAGAATATAGAACATTTTTCTTGAAGTACTACAACTTTCAATGGTAATAATTTTAGTAACGGGCTAGGAACACAATAGACCTTATAATGAGAGATAGTGAAAACTACATTTTTACCTACTTAGTATTTTCCTTTTGCTTCTGTTGTTGCAGCACTTGGGCCTCCCTGATTGTAATGGTAGTTGAGACTCCTCAGGACCTTTGACATTCATGATTTTATGAGTAATGTCTACTAGTTCTTTGTCATATCTTTTGTTTATCTAATGACTGTAGAAATGTTATTCCAGAATGTTTATAAACCTTAAGGATGAATCTGGACAGCCGCTGGGAATCTGTAATATATGCTCTGTTTCCTATGGACCTCTAGCATAGTAGGAACAGCAAAATGCTGCTTTGTGAAGCAAAATCAATGGCCATAATCCAAAATTGCTGAGAAGTTATCATTTGAAGATAACATTATGACATGAAAGTCATGTTCCTTTGTGCTTCTGGAACATCCTGCTGTCAATCATCATTATGGTTTAAGATCAACAAGAAAGTATCTGCTTATACAGAAATTGGAAGGAAAGAAATTATTCCAGGCATGAGTTTGGATGCAAAACCACTTCCAGCTTCAGTTTGACAGCAAAATAATTTGCAAGTAGATTGAATGAAATCTGTAAATTTCACACTTATAAGACAGAAAATACCTGAATAATACCTGAGCAGTCATTAATATTTTTTAAGAATAATATTTTTGAAAGTTATAAAATGAGCTTAAATGTCTAGTTGCATAATTTCTGAACATAGTCTCTATACACAGGAACAAAAGAACAATTAGGAGAGACAAAGACTTAAATGAAGACCAAATAGGAAAAGCTGTTCAAAAAGAAACCTCTGTTCCAAGATTTTGTTCCAAAATATTTTTTTGATTAATTCCCATTTACTTAGCTCTACACTTCTAACAAGCATTTCTCCCAAAATTAAGTCTTTCTAGATGAGAGTAAAATGCCCCTAAATAGCCATATAATTATATTCATTGACTTTTCCTCCTTCAAGTCATCATTCTAAAGCTCAGGTTTTCAGTAATCCCTGCATATGACAAGAAGGAGGTGGTAAATATAATTGCTGTTGTTCTTTCGGATAAAAAAATGTGCAAAAAATTACTAAATTTATTGTTCTGTCTTTCTTACAGAACATTTTTTTCTTTCCAGCAAAATCCCTTTCTAGATAAGAGACAATTCACTACAGGCAAATAAGGTCTTTCAAGGAAGCACTAATGGACTGTGAGACCCAACTTTGCTGTGTCGTCTATTTGATACGGCAACATAAGTTCTAAAAATAATAATAGCAACAAAATTCAATAGTGGAAGTTGTGGGAATTTAAAAAAATGCTTATGGAATTATTGCAAAATGGAATGAAAAATATGAGATAGTGATCTTTGAAATGACACTAGCAAAAAATTGAAGTATACCACAGAGTTTTATATCTAAATGTGCTTATTGGTATGCAAAACATCTGTGCAGTCACAAATTACTGTAAAAATGTCTTGAACTTGTTTTCCACTGCTGGCATGCAGTTGGGATATTAGTGGCACATAAAGAAGTGTCACACTTCTGGCAGAATCATACCCAGAGCTGCTGTCATGGAAGAACTGAATCACAGGAAATTGACTTGAAGTTAAGGAAATGAAACAAAGACAAAATGTAGTTTTCATTTTAATTTAAACAGTGTTTCTTGCAGTCTATAATAACTGCTCTAGTGCCAGTCTTGTAAAATTTCATTTCAACACACTTTACAATTACAAATGTTAATAATTTCCTTCAACGACCATTGGATACTAAAAAAAAAAAAAAAAGTCTTATTTTTCATACAAACATAATTGGGAGGCATTTCAGAAAAAAAATCTAGCAAAAATTAATACCTTTGAAATTTATTCCTTATGCCTTAGTGTGAGACCTTGGTTTCAGATGCAAGAATCAAGTTTATGATGATCAAAATACAAAAACCTTTTGCACGTATATCCATTTGGAGTCAAATGCAATAGGCACTACTGCAGTACTATTTTGAGTTTTGTTACCTTTTGACACAATGACACATAACACACAGAACACATGGAGGCATGAAGATTAATATACACTACTGGATTCTTTTCACTGTGACATTAGTTAGAACTAATATAATTTATCTGGTTGAGCTTTGCAACTGGAAATGTCAGAATAAGGTTTTTAAAATGCATGATGGAAAATGTAGTCCTCATAAAGAGCTACATTGTCCCTTGCAATAAAAATCTAGATTTGAATTTCAGCACTAAGGGGGTGTTCCTGATTGCAACTAGTCATAATTAATGTCTCCCTGTGAACTGATCACTCTGCCATGACCAGGCTTTTCTCTCTTTTGTCAAAATTAGTCCAGTAGTCCTTTCACTATTTAAATCATTACTAAAGACTTACTTTCTCCAAACCTTTAGGACTGTTTGTAATCTGAGTGAGAAATACTACATAACTTCTAGTGGAGTAAAAACCATATGTATGCAAGATACTGTAACTAGAGAGCAGGAAAATGTCATTCTTCTGTGAAAGATATGTCTTCAGTTGATGGTTAGAGTGGAAGTTGATGGTTAGTGAAAGAAATTAAGAAATACAATTGAAGACAATAAAAAGATAAATATATCTGAATGAAAGTTATGAAGCTGTGAAGTAGCCTACTGGGAATATGTATAGGGACCAAGGTGGATGAAGGGATAAAATTTTTATAATGGGAAGGTTTAAAGGCAGAAGAATCTTGATGTAGAAGAACAGATCCAAAAGCAGTGGCTGAGGCAGATGACTGCAGAAAAAAATGGCTTATCAGTCTCTGGAAAATCTACCATCAAAAAACAATACACTGGAATCACAGAATCACAGAATGTTAGGGATTGGAAGGGACCTCGAAAGATCATCTAGTCCAATCCCCCTGCTGGAGCAGGAACTTAAATGAGATCACACAAGAAGGTGTCCAGGCAGGTTTTGAATATCTCCAGAGAAGGAGACTCCACAACCTCCCTGGGCAGCCTGTTCCAGTGCCCTGTCACCCTTACAGTAAAGAAGTTTCTTCTCAAGTTTAAGTGGAACCTCCTGTGATCCAGCTTACACCCATTGCCCCTTGTCCTATTATTGGACATCACTGAGAAGAGCCTGGCTCCATCCTCACGACACTCACCCTTTATATATTTATAAACATTAATTAGGTCACCCCTCAGTCTCCTCTTCTCCAAGCTAAAGAGACCCAGCTCCCTCAGCCTTTCCTCTTAAGGGAGATGCTCCATTCCCTTAATCATCTTGGTGGTTCTGCACTGTATTCTCTCAAGCAGTTCCCTGTCCTTCTTGAACTGTGGGGCCCAGAACTGGACACAATATTCCAGATGCAGCCTCACCAGGGCAGAGTAGAGGGGGAGGAGAGGAGGAGAACCTCTCTTGACCTACTAACCACAGCCCTTCTAGTACACCCCAGGATGCCATTGGCCTTCCTGGCCACGAGGGCACAGTGCTGGCTCATGGTCATCCTGCTGTCCACCAGGACTCCTAGATCCCTTTCCCCTACACTGCTCTCCAACACGTGTGTCCCCAGCCTATACTGAAACTTGAGGTTGTTCCTGCCCAGATGCAACACCCTACACTTGCCCTTATTATATTTCGTTAAATTTTTCCCTGCCCAACTCTCCAGCCTGTCTAGGTCTTGCTGGATGGCAGCACAGCCTTCTGGCGTGTCAGCCACTCCCCCCAGCTTTGTATCATCAACAAACTTGCTGACAGTGCACTCTATTCCTTCATCCAGGTCATTGATGAATATATTGAATAATACTGGTCCTAGTACCGACCCTTGAGGGATTCCACTGGATACCGGCCTCCAACTAGACTCTGCCGCATTGACCACAACTCTGGCTTCTTCCCACCAGCCAGTTAACAGTCCATCTCACTACATGATCATCCAGTCCATACATACTTCCTCAATTTAGCAGCAAGGATGCTGTGGGAGACTGTCAAATGCTTTACACAAATGCAGTGTCCCCATAAACTGACAAAAGCAATGACTATAAATACTACAGGTTTCCATTAGCAAGAGTGGAGATATTACTGCCATGAAGAATAGCAGCTTGGCCTGAAAATTTTAATTTTCTTTGGAAAGGAGCTTCCGTTTGGTGGTGTGTACAATCCTTTTCTGTCCAAAAACCTTTAACTTAAAATCCTTATTTCATTCCCTTCTTCATCCCTCACTGATGGCCAATCACCACTGAGCCTTTCTGGTTTCTTAAGTGTTTTCAACTGACTTACTGTTTTACTAGTGTTGCTGATAGTGGACTAATTTGTTCCCCTTTGCTTCAGAGTTTCCATTTACTTCAATCCAGTTCATTCAAGATTTGCAAGCCTGGGTCATCTCAAAATAACTTTTTCTTACTGATTTTTTTAAAACAAGTTTGCTCACCAGATGTTCTCTTAGTTCTTAAAAAAAAAAAAAAAAAAAAATCCACTTTCCTCTCTTTAAAAAATAAAAACCATAAAATGTGGGTGTCCATTTTTCTGGGAGTATTATGGATGCTCATTAATTCCACCCTCCCTCCAACCTTCTTCTCCCCTATTTTTGATGTAATTTACATTTGCACATTCTCAAGCAAGTGAGAACAGGACGCAAATGATTCAATTTCTTATACTCTGGGCTAAACTGTACATGTTCTGCTGCTTTTCACATTTAAAGTCTGGAACGCTCTCCTCCACTTTCAAACACATGTATTTGACTGAACTTCCACCAACCCCAGCAGTGCAACTGCACTGCAACTCTTTTTGCAGACACAAGAAAGCTGTTAGTTGTCAGTGAACACCTTGATGCGTTCAAGTTTCATAAATAACCAAAACTATTTTGCAAGAAAGAAGACTGAAAGTAATTTTAAAAGACCTACTCCTCCACCACCTAATTTCTTTATAAAATAAGGCAAAGCTGGTTTCTGCTCTGGTTGAATGATAGAAAATAGCTTAGGATAACAGGCATTTTTCAAGCCTACTCTGTTATAGCCTGAGACAGGGAATTAAAACAACCACAAGTTACATAATTCCCTCAAACTGAGTTATTTGGGATAAGGAGCAATTGAATCCTGTCTTAACAACCTTTTACCTCCTGAACTTGGGCTTAATTAACTCAGATTGCTTTTCATATCCTTTCCTGAATGCTCTCCCATATGTTAAGTGTACTCTGTGTTATTCAGCTTTAGTGGCATCAAAGAGATTTAAAACTATCATGTGCGGTAAAGGGAACCACTCAGTTACCATTTTTGTTTCAGGATCAAGGTCTAAACAGCCAGTCAGAAAGATGGTAAAGGAAGGGATTTCTCATAACTCTGTGATTTTAGGTGAGTTAAGGACAAGATTTTACATAGTTTATTCCTTCATTTATTTGTCATCATTACTAAATGCTAAACAAATTTTGAAGGTGCACCCTTCTTGTCTTTAATCAGACAAAATCTCCCAACAGAATAGAGAAAACTGACTGCATTTGTAGTACCTCTTATCGGTCACATGGTTCAGTATTGACAATCTTTGCCGGAAGGCAGTCTCTGCCCTGTCACTTAGGTATTACATGCAGAATACTTCATTTGAAGTAGAAAGTGCTGAGGCAGTAACTTCCTTAATGGTTTATCTTCAATAAAACTGTGCTCCTCCGAGATTTTCCTAATATAGTGAACACTGCTAATGTGACCTACAAACTAATTTAAGTCTTCTATATAAGCCTTGATGTACAGAAATAAGAGGGTTTTTTGCTTTGCTGATATTGTTTACTTTTTTGCTTCAGGTCTTACAAATCATTGGCTGTTTGTCAGGTAAGCAAGTTAAAAATTCTTGGAATTTCTTTCCTTCCCCTGAGTACCATTCTATATTTCACAGATCAGTAAACATAATCCTAACACCTGCTAGTATACTGCATTTACTGCTTTTCTGCTTGCTAATGGCTGGGCAACTGTTTTGGAAAATTACTTCTCAATAAAGTCTGTTTTAATAATTATATGCTACTACAAAGAAAATGAAGTTATTTAAAAAGTGAAAAATGTTATTCCTGTGTCAAGCAAGGGCATTAACTTAAAATAAAAATATGTTTTAAAATTCTATCAAAAAGAAGTTCTTGATACTGATGTTTGTAAGTATTATACACACTGCATATCAACTAGCAGGAGTCATAGCAGCCATGGTCATTAAATAGGATGCTTTGTTTTGTCCTACCATTCTCTTGGTAGGGAGGCCTGCATGGGTGGATAGGAAGATCCTGAACAAACTCAGGATCAAATAAAGAAGCCTATAGAGGGTGGAAGGAAGGACGGGTAACCTGGGATGAACACAGAGAAATTGCCCGAGTAGCCAGGGATCAGGTTAGGAAAGCCAAGGCTCTGACAGAATTAAATTTGGCCAGAGATATCAAGAGCAACAAAAAAACTTCTGTAGGTATGTTGGGGAGAAAAGGAAAACTAGGGAAAATGTGGGCCCTCTCTGGAAGGCAACGGGAGATCTGGTCACCCAGGACATTGAGAAGGCTGAGGTGCTCAATGACTTTTTTGCCTTAGTCTTCACCAGCAAGGGATCGTGCCACACTGCCCAAGTCCTAGAAAGCCAAGGGAGGGTCCAGGAGAATGAAAAGCCACCCACTATTGGAGAAGATCAGGTTCGGGACTACCTAAGGAACCTGAACCTATGAGGACAGGCTTAAAAAGTTGGGTCTTTTCAGCCTGGAGAAGAGAAGGCTTAGGGGAGATCTTATAGCGGCCTTCCAGTACCTGAAGGGGCCTACAAGAAAGCTGGGGAGGGACTTTTTATAAGGCCAGTTAATGACAGAACAAGGGGAAATGGCTTTAAGCTGGAAGAGGGGAGGTTTAGATTAGATATTAGGAAGAAGTTCTTCACTGTGAGGGTGGTCAGACACTGGAACAGGTTGCCCAGAGAAGTTGTGGATGCCCCCTCCCTGGAAGTGTTTAAGACCAGGTTGGATGAGGCTTTGAGCAACCTGATCTAGTGGGTGGGGTCCCTGCTGATGGCAGGGGGTGTTGGAACTAGATGATCTTTAAGGTTCCTTCCAATCCGAACCATTCTATGATTCTATGAGATAACCTAAACTCAGACATTGAATATAGCAATGAGCACCTATAATTAAAAGCCAAACTTTCGAAGTGCATTATATAGAAAAAGAGATGTTCTGATGTATTGTTTTGAAATACATAAAGCTAAATGACTGACATTAATATATTTGTTAGTCTTATCTGTGATTCTATAGGAGCAATTGTTGTAGTCTCTAGGTAAAATTAGGCTATGGGGAAGATCTAAATTAATGATATTTCACAAGAATGAAATTAGCATAAAATTAGAGGGAATGGGAAAATTTCCAAGTAGATGTAGAATAGATAATTATTTCTTAATTTCAAAGTAAATCTCTACTTTTCATTGTTGAAAAATGTAAGAATCACGCACGGGACCACATAGGCAGAAGCAATATATGGTTTCCGTCTGAGAAAATCTTCATTCTAATTGTTGCTTTTTAAAAACATAAATAATTGCATCATCTCAGAATGGTATATTGTGCTCTTCCCTGCTTGAGGGTATCACCTGAAAGGAAAGGACATCTGGGGAACTGAGGAAAGGCTTTGATTATGTCATTATAATCTGCTATTCAATCATGAGAAACGTTGTAACCAAAAATGTTGTTTGTTGAAGGCAGTAATAAAGGCAATCTAGAATTTACCATTCAATAGTCCACCTTATTATTTTGGAATAATAATAATTTTTTCAAGTTTTCCAGTAAGTCAGTTTTAGTAAATCGATAAATCAGATCATAATGTTTAAACTAAACTAAATCCAAATCTTATTTCTTTGAAAATACTATCTCAGCTATGAAGCTTTCACAGTAACTGACAAAATAAATGCATGATTTTAAAAGTTTGCATGGATATTCACATAACTCTGACTGATATTTATAGCAGTTATGTGGCTGAAGCTCATGTGCAGTGCATTGAAAATGTACTCTATGGTATCTTAGAAAAGCGGCTTGGCACACTATGAAAGGTTACTCAGTGACATGTGTGAGGTTAAATCAATACGTCACTTTACGAATGCCTTATTACCCATAAGAGATAGCAAAAATGTATTGCCTAGGGGCTATTTCCAGTTCTTGTGTGGCAACAATAAATTAATCAGGTCTGTTTTATTATTTTAGCTGCATTTGATTAAATATGTAACAGAATACAAGGGAAGTTTTAAAGGAAATACAAAGCTCCAAAGGCAATGTGACAACAGATGAGAAGTATCTCATTTAATTGTGGTTTTGATTTAAAAAAAAAAAAAAGTAAATGTAACAGCCATTAGCTCCTTTGGTTTTGTTGAAGAGAGTATCCAAAGAATGATCAAAATATTGATCAACTGTGACCCCAGCTAATAGCTTAACTTTAAGATATTTTTTTCTATTGGGTAAAACAGATGTCAGAACTTTTTCCTGAATGAAGCATTTACAAAATGTTCACTTGCAAGATTGATTTTTGTCATTATTAAAAATTTGCATTGATTAATGTTTGGTTAGCTATAATTCAAAGGAGGTTAAAGTAATTAGAATCATTGTATGTCTAGGGAAATGAGTAACATCATATTATGATATGAAAAATGCCATACTGATTTGCTCGGTCTATTCTGTGATTACCTAATTTATCTGAAAATCTTGAAGAAATACTAAACAAACAGCAAAGAGACAGTTCTGTCAGTACAAAAGAAAATGCTTTATAAAAACACAATTAATTAACTGCGTATTTTTATCTTAGCCTATGAGGTCTTATAGAAAATATCACAGACAGACTTCACCATTTGAGAAAGCATGTATGCAGTATGTCATTTTTTCCTGTATGGAAAGTGTTGCTTCACTGAGAATTCTATTGCCTTTTGTGAACTCTGGGTAAAGGGCATTAAAAAGGGTTCCTTAATTGGAAATAATATCATTATGGAAGTCAGAAAGTTCTCTGAGGGTGATCCATTTAGTTGATTTTATAACAGAAAATATCAGCAAAAGCAAACAATTTGCAATGCACATTCTAATAATTCTTTCAGTAATATTGCTTCTACACTTGTAAAAAAATAACATTTATTTAACTTTTTATGTTGTACATAATGCATAGCTAACATAAACCTGTTGCATCAACACTTTTCTACATTTGATCTTTATAATTCTTTCCATTGGGATTACATACTCCAAAACCAAAACATCAGCCTTGAAAATACTTTGAAATTATAAAACCCCATGATCTCCTAATGAAAATTATTTCTCCCGTTTTTTCTGAAACTGACAGAAATCCCAAGTGAGTTAGTTTCATTTTTCAGGCAAAATCTCTTGAAGATCTCAACTGAGAATATGAGTTGTGAAAACCACTTGAAAAGCATCTATGCACATAGAAGATATCTGTGCAGTGTGCAGCTGACCACCAGGAAATTTTTCCCCTGAAAAAAGATGCAATTCTGTGTTATCTTTTTTGACGTTTGTAACCCTTATGCTGACTGTCTGGAATTCCCTCTGAAATGCACAGTAAATCACATCTAGCACTCATGTCCCCTTAAAAAATGTGTGATTTTTATGAACCAGATGAAGTTTGAAATTGAACTTCTTAATCAAATGTATGGTAAATAACTGCAATATATGTTACATTGTAACACATAAATAACTCTTTTTCCTTGTGACTCTCAATACTGTAATGATCGGGGTATTAAGATTTCTATACAAATACTGCAGAAAAAAAATGATTTTAAAGAAAAATTTAAAATAATTCAAATTGTTCTGAGAAGGATTTTTCAGATCATGGAACTGTCCCTGATAGATCTCCTATCAATAGAATTATTTTCTGAATGAGTGGCATCTGGCCTCATCTTTACAAGCAGGACTTTGCATTCTCCTAGTGCTTCTTTGGTTGAGACCACTGGAAGATTTTTTGTAGGATGGAAGTAAATACACCACTTAATTCTCTCTCACACCAGTTCATTACACAATATTAGCCACAACCTTTGGGTTTTGGTGTATTAAGCTTAAGAGGCTTTATTTTGCTTATTCCACAAATACTTCCCCTCCCTTCCTGGTATTGTTTTGATAACAGTCTCTCTGATTAAAACAATGGTAGTTCTTGATGGGATAAATTGCCAGTAAGAATCTCTGCAACATATTTCTCTCATGAACAATTTAAAACTTCAGAATAGTATATGAAGCGTATTTACCATATACAGTGTTTTGTATATTTACCATCCATTTTTCAGTAGTTAAGAGGGGCTTACACAGCCTAAATGGAAGTAAGAGGTAACGAAGAAATAAATGTTCATTTATTTGGGCAGATAGAAAATGGGAGAAGACCTCAAACTTTGCCTGTTTTGAAGGATTTTTTTAATACTTCGAGCAAAGGAATAAGAAACATTTTGGAAGTTAAGAAATAAAAAAGTATCTGATGTAAACACTAATATTAAGTTGTTTTTTTACCCTCTTGTACATCAAATTAACCATTTCCAACCATTTCCATAGAGTTTTAAAGTCAAAGAGCAGCTCATCCATAGTTGAAGATAAAACTTGAATAAACTACATTGATAAAATTCACAAGGTATTCAGTCACAGGTTCCACCACCCAAAAAGTAGAATAATTTCCTCTAGAAATGTGAAACCCTCATATCCTATTGCATGTAACAATATCTTATTGTTACACACCATAGTTTCTCATCGTGAGATACCACAAAATCTGGAGAAAAACTATTGGTCTTATTTCTATTTTTTGGTGAATATCTCAGACATATTAACACAATGTCTCAATAAGCAAAGTCTTTGCACCCAAGGAAGTTATATTTTAAAAGGTTATAACAATTGAATATGGAATTTGAAGATGTAAATGTAATGTGAAGTTGTCTCGGACTTTTTAATTTTTTCCTTTCAAAACTCCTTATTACATGGAACACTTGGATAATAAATCTCCTAAATCTCTAGAACTTCGGTCTTCTAACTCAGAAAAGGTAATTGCTACAACCATACTAAGTAATGCTACATACATTCCCAGACATAACTGGATTCTCATTCCTTACATTATTATGATTAATAGATTATTTTTCATAATTACACTTGTATCATGCCTCTCATTTATTTCTCTACAAGACATTAAATTCTTCATTTTCAACAATGGTTCACCAGTTGTCAAATTTATTTCATACTTTTCCAGTATTTAAACTTGTTTCTCTTATTATGGTCCTTAAATAAAAAAAACAAAACCAAAAACAGCAACAACAACAACAAAAAAACCTAATTAATAATACACTCTAACAAATTAAAGCAAAACCAATCTCCCACACTACAAAAAAATGGATGTGGACTTTTAAAGTCCCTTACAATCACAGTTCAGTAGCTCTTTTCCTGACCATACTAGAAGATAGATATCTTTTAAATTATCTAATATTTGGCCTATTCTTGGAGCTTGCAATTTTCTAAAGTACTCTTTACAAACAAGGAAGTAAAATAATCTATTATCTTAACAGAACAACAAGAGTCACTAAGAATAATTTAAGAATAAGCAGGTGTATTGACATCAGGTTACCACACACACGTGGAAGTGTGAATTGAGATTCCTTTAGTGTTATGGATTTCCACTATGCATATACAATTACAAAAAACATTCATACAAAATAACTTATTCACTGAGAAAATTCCAAGTAATTTATATCCGTATACATTTCTTTCAATTCTAACTTATGGAAGTATGTGTTTGAAACACTGAGTTGTGTTTAAAATATGTGAAAGGTCTGATTCATTTTCTTTCATCTAATGTACACCTGTGCAGCTTTGAACTCTGTACCTTTACTGTTCCTACTGACCTTAGTGGAAACACGATTGGGTTAGATGTACTTTGATGCCTGACTGTGAATAGAGTATATTTAACATTGAGCTACTAAGATTTTAAAAATGTTACTGTCAAAACATGCAGTAATGATGTAAAAATATTTTAAAATTCTGACTTTTTCTCAGGAAACTAAAAAAAACCAAGAATTTTTCCTCCCCCACAAAATTTGCTGAAGGCTAAAGTGGTTTTAAAGGGTTACATTCATTTTACATGGACACAGGCATTGCAAAATTTCTAGTTTCTGTGATGGGCACTAACTTTGATATCTGTGGATTTGGACAATATTGTCTTAGCTATGTTTAATTGTATTTGATATTTTGTGTGTATTTTAAATAATAAAACAATAACAAGGAAATGTTAGATATTGTTTTCTTTTTTTAATCTAATCTGTTTTAAATCTATCAATGGTTATTTATATTTACATAATCTTACCCAATGCTCCCTAATCAATGGAAATTACTTTTTTAAACTTTATCTTCTCAGTGTTTTTTGTCATTTAGGCAATCACAGGTTTCTTAGTTGAATTCACTTTCTATGCTTAAAAGTTTTCACCTAACAATTTAGATACATTGTAATTTTATTTTAATAAGAGAATTTGAACATCTTCCTCACAAATTATTAACAATACAGTAGCCTCTTACCATTGAAATTTTTTTCCTATCCCTAATGCAAAAGTTAGAATATTTCTAATAGCCAATTATATCTAAATACTTGAACTATTCAAAATATAGGAATTATCGTAACATATTTTCCTATTACAGTTGAAGAAATTTGAAATGAGCTCAAAGCATATTCCAGCCTGGCCTTAAACACTTCCAGGGAGGGGGCATCCACAGCTTCCTTGGGCAACCTGTTCCAGTGTCTGACCACCCTCACAGTGAAGAATTTCTTCCTAATATCTAATCTAAACCTGCCCTCTTTCAGTTTAAAGCCATTTCCCCTTGTTATATCATTAACTGCCCTTATAAAAAGTACCTCCCATGAGTTCTTCTCATCCTATCACTAGTTACTTGGGAGAAAAGACCAAGACCCACCTGGCTACAACCTCCTTCATTGTAGAGAGCAGTAAGGTTTCCCCTCAGCCTCCTTTTCTTCAGACTAAACAACCTCAGTTCCTTCAGCTGCTTCTCATAAGTCTTGTCTTCACACCCTTCATCAGTTTTGTTGCTCTTTAGACACACTCCAGCACCTCAATGTCTTCCCTGTAGTGGGGGGCCCAAAACTGAACACAGTATTTGGGATGGAGCCTCACCAGTGCCGAGTACAGGGGGAGGGTCACTTCCTTAGTCCTGCTGGCCACACTGTTTCCGATACAAGTCAGGATGCTGTTGGCATTCTTGGCCACCTGGGCACACTATCAGCTCATATTCAGCTGGCTGCCATCCAACATTCTAAGGTACTTTTCTGCCAGGTAGCTTTCTAGCCACTCTTCACCAAGCCTGTAGCATTGCACAAGGTTCTTGTGACCCACATACAGGACTCGGCACTTGGGCTTGTTGAACCTCATACAATTTGCCTCAGCCTATCCATCCAGCCTGTCCAGATCCCTCTGTAGAGACTTTCTATGCTTAGGCAGATCAACACTCATGCTCAGCTGGGTGTCCTCTGTAAATTTACTGAGGGTGCACTCGATCCTCTCATCCAGATCTTTGATAAAGATATTAAACAGCTGGCCCTAATACCGAGCCCTGGGGAACACCACTTGTGACTGGCTGCCAATTGGGTTTAAATCCATTCACAACTGTTTGGGCCCAGCCATCCAGCCAGTTTTCCACACAGCAAAGAGTATACCTGTCCAAGCCATGAGTAGCCAGTTGCTGCAGGAGAAGGCTGTGGGAAATTGTGTTGAACGCTTTACTAAAGCCTAGATGGACAACATCCACAGCCTTTCCCTCATCCACTAAGCAGGTCATCTTGTCATAGAAGGAGAAAATTCACACATTCTCTCACTGCTCTTTCTCATGCCACATCTTGCCTTTTCTCCAGGAGCAGTTTAGTTTGTTTGCCCATAGAGGTATAACATCCAGGGTATACAGAGGAATGGCAATAGCAAATAATATTGGAGGAATCTGACAAATAAGAAATGTTTTGTAGTTGGAAATTAATGCTTTAGATCAGATCACATCTTTGCATCATCACAAAGTAGTTGGCTAGCTTTTGATAGTTTTCACATTACAGAAAATATTTTATTAATAATGTTCTTTTCTTCATTTTTAGAAGATGGGTTTTTATAGACAAAAGTCAGGCACTTAAAAGGACTTACCATGTCTAAAAAATGTCAGTTATATGCAAATATTTTCTCATAAAATAGAAATGTAAGCATGCATTTTTCATACAAATTTTAAATAAGCTTGTAAGAAACATATGTCCTAGAACTAGTTTACTCATACTGCATTGGAAATACTAGTACTTATGTCTGAATACTTTCTACATAAATTATCTGTATTTTCCTACTTACATGATATGTTTTTATTTTAAATTTAAATTTATTTTATTTACAACTTACATATTACTCAAAATATGTCATTAAAAACAAATTTGACATTAAAGTTTGCACCTGAAAAAATACAAGGCATGTAGGTGAGAAAATTATTTTGCTGTGATAAGGAAGCTGACACTCACATAGATTACTTTAATTACATTATAGAACCAACTGCTCTTTCCACTGTAATTTTCTCAATAAATGCTACATCCTCTTGCCAGCTACCATTGACAGGTGCCTTGTCAAAGTGAAAATCTTTCTGCCTTCCTAACCATCTGAGTCTCCTGACCAGCACAACTTTCCACTGTTCAAAGTTTCATTGTCTAAATGCAAAATAAGCAAGTTAGCAAAGTATGAAAATCCTCTTTCACACAAAAATAAATCAGTCCTTAGTCCTATGAAATCAAAAATTCTATCTACACAGATTTTCATGGTTATACCAGTAGTTTAGCAATAAGTTAAGGACATCAAAGGAGAATCATCTGTGTTCTTCCATCAGTTCCTCCAACTTATAGATGCAAAGATCTAAACACCTTTTTTTTCCATCTCTGCTTTTTCAGGGAAATCTTACATTTTCATGTGCATAATTGAAAGGACAGAAAAAAAATGCCCTTTAAGTTGGGTTTTATTCAAAACTTATTGTCTTTCATATTGCCTTGTTGAATTTTGTACATATGTCCCTATTAATGTCTTTTAAATTTTTCTAAAGTTTGTTTTTTTTTCTGAAGGTTTTATTTAATTTCAAAATGAGTTAAAATTAAATATTCTTTTTATGTGAGTATTATTTAAATTTTTCCTATACTTTAATTGGTAATAAAAAAAGCACTAGCTGAGGTCTGAATTCCATAGTTATGCTGGCTTTGTCCTGCCGTTGTTCCACTTACTTTAGTAACTTTACACCTAATTTACCTCTGTGTAATGGAATTATTCTTGTGCAGTCCTTTTCTAAATCTGTATATAAAGCGACTAAGCGGTGGAGTTGAAAGCCTTGTGTAATAGGAAGTATACATTCTTCCATTGTGACATTTTAAAAATGTTACTCAAAGCAGGGGAAAAAAAACCCAACATACTTTGCAGAAACAGTCTCCCAGTTACAACTTATGTTCCGTTACACAAGTCTGAAATGTCCAGGAACAGTAATGTATATTTACACAGCTGGTTTTAGGTTGGGTACTTATATTGGCAGCCTGAGCAGCAGTAACAAGACTCCCCACCTGTAGCAGTCATGGAGGAAAATGCTGCTGTCATCATCTTCATTAACTTGGGGACCTGTCATGGGACATATGTTATTTTGAAGAACGTTAAATACCCAAAGTGCTACTCATGCCAGTGTGTAAGAAACCTTGAGCTGTATCTTATGTCTGTTTTACAAGCCAGTACAATCTAAAAATAACTATAACAGATCTAAAAAGCAAATTAATACCTATAAATATGTTGTAATTAAAAATACAAAAGCAAATTATTCAAATTCCCTAACTTTGTGTTTTCTTTAATTCTGATACTTTAATAGCAGTTTCTAAATGGTTTTGTTCCCGTGCAAGCAGAATCTGTGATTCAGTAGAAGTGGTCTAGATTTGTACCTCTATGTTCAAAAATCCTGCAAGTTAGTCAGACTATAAAATATAGCTGGAGTGTTCTCGTTTGTTTATATAGGTATGATCTGTTGTGACATTATTGAAAGCTACAAGGGACTGGAGGAGAAGAGGCAATGGACCAGAAGGGTTTTTTCTGATGCCTTCCAGATGTTTCCACTTTAAGCTTAAAGTAACTCACAAATCACTTGATAAGTCTTTTGAAAGTATTGCTCCAGCATTTTGAAAAAATCTATTTTCCTAGAAGGAAAAAAAAAAAGTGTCCAAAATGACATTTACTTTCTCTTTGTCTACATACACCATCCAATTTCAGCTGGTCTGATTCTTTGAAAGACTTCTTAAATTTAACTGCTTAAATCAGTTAAGGTTACCTATAGGATACCTGGATAATGAAAATTAAATTAATATGATTTTTATGTGTCGTGGTTTGGGTGGATTCACCCTTTTGCTTGCAGCTTGCAGC
>NW_010287504.1:20772-41244 GCF_000700745.2 Antrostomus carolinensis
AATGATAACAACAGTAATAACAGACTATACAAATGAGTGATACACAGTGCTCCCCGCCCACTGACCAATCCCCAGCCTGTGTCAGCTAACGATCCTGGAGCCGAGACGGTCCCGAACTGAAACCCCGGAAGAGTGATCCCGAGCGATCCCCGAGAGAATGTGCCCTGTCTTCCGGTCAACCCTGGTTAATATACTGACATGACGTGATATGATATGGAATATTTCATTGGCACAACCAGATGCCAGTTTTGGGTTTTGCTCCTCACTGCGCTTCCCCCTCCCAGTCCTAATGCAGCTGTGAACCAGCCAAACACGATGGCCTTGAGCTCCAGCAGTAACTAAAAACATTGGTACTTTATCAGCGTTCTTCTCATGATAAGTCTGAACTGAAACACTGAAAGTAAAATACTGCTATTCTAATTACTAAAAAGAAAATTAACTCTATCCTAGCAAAACCAGGACATTATGATAAGCCAACTTTTGCCCAAAAATATAACTTAGGATATAAGTTTCATATAGAAACATCAATTTCAGTGGCTGTTTTATTTATGCTCATTTCTATTTTGTGGGAGCTATTATTTTTAACATTTATACTGTTTTCCAGTCTTTACACCTCATCACCAATGTATAATTATTATTATTATCATTAATAATAAAAAATAATTACACATTGGTGATAAGAGACTGATATTTTTGTTTTGTTTTGATTTGATTCATTTTTTGTAAACAAGAACTTTCCTGAACTTAAGAAAAGTCTTTGTGGAAACCACATATGTTGTCCCTTGTAGAATTGCATGGGTCATAAAAGCAGGCCTGTGGATTAGTCTGCCTTACATGATCCAGGGAATCACTCAGATTTCCACATTTGGACCTGTATTTTGGCCACATCATTATTGTATCTTGGGACAGAGCCCTCCTCAGCCTGAAGTTTTCCTGAAGCAAAACCAAGATGTACACCAGATGCAAAGCATGCCTTTAAGTGTTGTCCATTTGATCTGAAAAAGCAACTGACATCCTGGGGTCTTCTATAGCATTCCCCTTCCTTTAGCAGACAGACAGAATTACACTCTGTCTATGGTTTTAAAATGAATTTTCAGCAATGCTGCTGCTCTTCTTTCACTTTTGCAACTTTACTGAGCTGAATGTGACCTAAATTTAAGAGTAAAACCTTTTGACATTGAAACAGGACATGTATTTGTAAATATTTTGCATTTTTCCAAAATAATAATAATCTAGTCTTAAGCAAAACAAATGGGAAGTGCAAACCATGTTCTGAGTAGAATTTCAATAGAAATCCTGAGCAAAGAGAGAGGAGTGCAGTGGAGAGAAAGGGAGAGGAGGGGATAATATTTCCTCTCCTCTCTCTTCCTCCTGTTCTCTTCCTTAAGGGATAGTAGAAGTGAAGTTTGTATTCGGTTTGACTCCTGAAGTCCTCACACAGTTAAGTCAATGGCTAAGACCACTGACAGGGCACATATGAGATCTATATTTCAGTTTCCACCTGAAGTGCTGTGACCTGCATCTTTCTCTGGACAGAACTGAATTAAGTAGCCTTGAGCACTGTGTTTATATTTTCTGTTTCACACTACACAAACAAAACAGTGAAACACTATTTTCATGAAACAGAGTATTTTATAGTTATCTTAACTTGCTAGTATGTCAGAATGAACAGACCATATGTGTGTCCAAATGCTGACATACTGAATACTTGACTTCTAATAGTAGCATAACTCCACCCATTTAATATAATTACTTCTGTGTTCATTGTTCCAAAAAGCAAGTATATGAGAAAGAGTCTAGTCTGGTGGTCAGGATACTTGTCAAACTGAACCATCTGCTTTAAATCCATGTTTCTATTAACTACTATTTATTAATGCGGATAAAATAAGTATTAAGATCAGAGGGTGAAAGACATGGATTCTGGAGTACTTTCTGACCTGACTAAAGTGGTCTTTTTGGAAACAGGGAACTGAGATTTAAAGAAGTAGAATATGAGTCAGTAGCATTCTGCTGAATGCCAAAAGCAGTGGACTGTTGTGTAAAATAAGGTTGTTCCTTCCCTAGCAGTGCTGTAAACCTCTTGAAGAAAGGCAGAGAAAATTACCTCCAAATTTTGGTAAATTCTGTCATAGTTTGATGAGATGGTTAAATCAATGTTGAGGGGCAAATTAATTTTTAATGCTTTGTTAACTATGTGCAGGATTCCTGGATCATTGTTTTCTGGAGATCTAAATTTAACTGATTTCCTGCATATTGCCATATTTCTTGTGATTCCTAAATGTTAATTTCATCACATTCAAAGTTAGAAAACACAACTCCTTCAGAGTTCAGCTTCTTTTTAATTTTCTTATTTTGCCATTATAAAATTCTTTAAATTTATTCTGGGGCAAAAATGAAACAACCAACCATTAAATTCATTATTACAGTTTTCTTCACAAAATTTGACAGTGAAGTCTGGACAGTTAAGAAAAATGCATGATTAAAGTCAATTAAACACACTGATGGTTTCTGAAGTATGTACAAGAGTTTTTATTGATTTCAGTGTCTGAGTAATTTGAAGATAGCGTATTAATAATACTGAAAAGAAAGATAATCTATTAAAAAGCTATAATCCTGTCCAATCTCTATCCTATATAACTTTAAATTAATAACTTCTCAAAAAAATAACAAAAACAAACTTCCTCACTAGTCTCTGCTAAAATGAAAGAAGTGCCACATTTCTTTTACAGTGCTTGTTGGTATCATTAGCATCTCCCTGGCAGGAAAGACGGTGAAGCTACCTAAACTGGTGTGGATGTTAGTGTTGTGTTCCTAACTATCAATGGAAAAGTACACAAGCAACTTAAAACCTTTATGATTCACATTCTATCTTTACTTAATAAAAATTGAAGCACAGAGTCCTTAATGATGAACTGCCAGATCTTATTTTAAAAATTTAAGACATATTTAACTTGTAAGAATGTGGACTTGATGCTCTAAGACAGCAACATTTTTTTTTTTTCTGTGTGACACCTTAATGGAGAAATAGTGCCCTATAAGTTACAAATATGTATTCCTAGACTAAGAATTTAAATATCAACTTTCATGCTTGAATGAATTATGTTACCAGCCCCTGCAAATGGAAAGACCAAAGACTTTAATTTAGTACCATTATCTGTTGTCACAATCATAAATTTAATATTGTTAAATTTAATCTAACCCACATTACAATTTTGACACATTCTGCCGAAAAGTAGGAAACTAGAAGGTAAGGCCTACTTTCCAGCTGCTTCATCTGACACCATAAAAAATTACTGTCTGAGCTGAACTTTGTGGATGCAGAATACACAGAAGAATACAATTTTAGAAGTCTGGAAAAATTACTGCTTTCTCCAACCAGGCATTTCATAGTGATTGCTTTAAATACATAAGGAAAGCTCTACAGCCAGTTCTGAATCATAGAATCGTAGAATGGTTAGGATTGGAAGGGACCTTGAAGATTATCCAGTTCCAACCCCCCTGTAATAAGCAGAGACAACTTCCACTAAACCAGGTTGGTCAAAGCCTCATCCAACTGGGCCATGAACACTTCGTGAGGTGACATCCACAACTTCTTTGGGGAACCTGTTCCAGTGTCTCACCACCAATAAAGAATTTCTTCCTAATATCTAATCTAAATCTACCCTCTTCCAGTTTAAAGCCATTACTCCTTGTTCTATTTCTACCTGCCCTTGTAAAAAGTCCTCTCCAGTCTTCCTGTAGGCCCCTTCAGGTACTGGAAGGTCACTATAAGGTCTCCCTGCAGCCTTCTCTTCTTGAGGCTGAATAGTCTCAACTCTCTCAGCCTGTCCTCATAGAAGAGGTACTCCAGCCCTTTTATCATACTTATGGCCCTCCTCTGGACTCTCTCCAGTAGTTTCATGTCCTTTTCATGTTAGGGGTCCCAGAACTGGATACAGTACTCTAGGCGCTATCTCACGAGAACAGATTTAGAAGGGCAGATTCACCTCCCTCGACCTGCTGGCTACGCTTCTCTTGATGCAGCTCAGGCAACAACTGGTCATCTGGATTGCAAGTGTGCTTTGCCGGCTCATGTTGAGCTCCTTGTTCACCAGTACCCCTAAATCCTTCTCCTCAGAGCTGCTCTTGATCCATTCTCCATCTAGCCTATGTTTCTGTTTGGGGTTGCCCCTACACAGTTGCAGGACCTTGCACTTGGCCTTGTTGAACTTCATGAGGTTGGCATGGACCCACAGAACCAAACCACATTGCTTGGTGACATTGATAAACTTGCTGAGGGTGCATTCAATCCCACTGTCCACGTCACCGATAGATGTTAAACAGTGCTGGTCCCAATACTGATACCTGAGGGACGCAACTCATCACTGGTCTCCACCTGGATGTCGAGCCGTTGCTTGCAACTTTTTGAGTATGACTATCCAGACAATTCCTTATCCATTGAGTGGTCCATCTGTCTAGTCCATGCCTCTCCAGTTTAGACACAAGGATGTTGTGCGGGACAGTGTTAAATTGCACAAGTCCAAGTAGATGACATCAGTTGTTCTTCCCTTATCCACTAAAGCTGTAACCCCATCATAGAAGGCCACCAAATTGGCACTATTTACCCTTGGTGAAGCCATGTTGTCTGTCACCAACTACCTCCTCAATTCCTATGTGCCTTAGCATAGTTTCCAGGAGGATCTGCTCCATGATCTTGCCAGGCACAGAGGTGAGACTGACTGTCCTGTAGTTCCCTGGATCTTCCTTGTTTCCCTTCTTAAAAATGGGGGTTATCTTATCTTACCCCTTTGTAGTCTGTGAGAACTTCACCAGATTGCCACAACTTCTTGAATGTGATGGTTAGTGGTTTGGTAACTTCATCTGCAAATTCTCTCAGACCTGCGGATGAACCTCATCAAATCCTATGGACTTGTGCACCTTCAGGTTCTGCAGATGGTCTCATACATTATATTCTCCCACAGTGGGTGGCTTTTCATTCTCCCAGACCGTGCCTCTGCCTTCTGTAACTTGTGGAGTGTGACTTAAGCACTTGTTGGTGAAGACTGAAGCAAAGAAGTAGCTGAATACGTCAGCATTCTCCATATGCCAGGTGACCATGTCTCTCATTTCCTTCTGGAGGGGGGTCTACATTTTCCCTAGTCTTATTTTTATCCCCAACATACCTATAAAACTTCTTCTTGTTGGTCTTGATGTCCCTTGCCAGATTTAATTCTATATGATGGTGTATATTATTAAATGATTATGATTAATATACATTATTTAATTCTGTATGATGAATAGCAGTATTTTTAATCTAATGCTCTCATCAGATCTCATTCAAACAATCAAATAAAGATTTTTTTTCTTTATTTTAAAGAAATGTACCACACAAAATAAGTAAATCCCATATTTTTCAGATCCCATACCAGTGTAAAATTCTACAATCAGCACCTTGTTTTTTTTCATTTTGGAATACACTATAGACCTCTACAGGAGAAAAATTATGGAGATCTTATCAAAATACTTGAAAGTGATAGGTGTTTCTCTTCTGCAATTTATATTAAGCTAATATAATTTAGCAAGCAGACTGTGAAATTCAATACTGTTCAAGACAGTACACAGACATTAAATTAACATGATCTTCAAAAGAACAGACTGAGGCTATTTAATAACTTGAAGTAACAAATCCACTGTAGAACTACTTGAACCTATGGTGAGTTATTCTCAAAATTGTTTTCTAAAAGGAAGATGTGGCCTAGAAGATTGAAGAGGTAAGAAATTTTAGTAAGTTATGGTCACATCAAGGTTTGTTAAATGACCTGAAAAATCAGAAAGGTATCATAGAAAAGTGAGAATTATGCAAACTGACCAGGGAATAGAACAAGTGCACAGAAACAAAACCCGAAACCCTGAAATGAAATGTAAGCTTCAATTAGTAGAGAATACAAAAAAAGCACCAGGAAAAGATTCTCCTTATATATTAAAAGGAAGATAAAAACAAACGGACATGAAAGTTCACTAATTACTGTGACTGTTAAATAACAACAAATTATACAAAATGCTTGAAATATTCATAATCGTCATGCTTCAACCTTCAAAGGAAAAAGAATGTGACAAGGAAGGGAACAAGGAAGAACATTGTAAGTAACAGACCATTCGGCACAATTTTGTCTTCTATGGTGTTTCTGAAATAAATAAATAAGTTAAACAATTTGCAATAAACAAAACCATAATGAAATAGAAACAGTAGAACACAGCCAATACAGACTTTTCAAGAGTGTTCAATGTCAAACTAGTCTAGCTCCCTACTTTAACAGTACTACTGACCTGGTGAAAAGGATAGTCAAGATTTTTAATAAGTCTAGAATATAATAAAGCTTTTATTGTTAACTTTGTCATAAACACACCAAAGAATTATGATCTAGATGTAGTAATCATTAGCCAGCAGGCAAATGCAAAAAACCTGATTCTCAAAGGAGATTTAAGTTTGTGGCTCACAAACACAAAAGAAGACCATTGCAAAGAGCAGATGTATTTTAGGTCATGCTCAGGTCAGTATTTTTGTAAAATAGGTGATGGAGTAAACAGAAAAATTACACCTTTGTGCATTAAACTAGGCTGTTTTCAGAAGGACTGAAAGCTATTTGAAGGACAGAACCATAATATGATCTCTTCAAATTCAGTCTTCAAATTAAAAAACTATATAAAACATAAAAGAGACTTCAAAGAGCTATATTTAGGAAGATGAACTGGAATCAACTAATTCAAATAAGGGGAAATATCTACCTAATATCAATAAAACAAAAACCACGTCAGTGTGATACAAGAGATCAACTCCATAATGCTGCTGGAGAATGCAAGTAAGGGAAGAAGGGTGGAACTGCTACTTTTAGCAGCAGTCTAATTTTATATTAGCTGAAAATACCATCCTAATTTTACTCTTTTCATTCTTCATGCAAAACTAACAGGCTTTTCACTGCAGAAGCTCTATAAGGTGATTATCTCTGATCTTCACAAAGGAGTTTGACTGACCCTAATAACTTCAAATCTAATTTACCAGTGAAGATGACTCCGTCAAACATGTAGTTGTGTTCTACAGGGGTTAGGCTCTTTGAATGGGTTGTATATGTAAACAAGTGCCTCTAGTGCCCTAAAGGATATTTTGTGTCTTTTCAAGATAGAAAATAACATTTCAGTAGTTGGAGCAAAATGGTCAAGTTCAGATAATCTGCTTAAATACTATTATAATGTTCTTTGACTCAGACATTCAGAACAGTCTATTTATTCCTCTACACCCAACCTAAAACCCACATTAAGACTTTTTGATTCTCTGCCAGTTTTATAGTCAGAGAGCAAACACTGGCAAGCAAGAATAGTTAGCTGATCACAGGCACTCACTTCCTGGATATGTTCCACAAAATTTATCTGGAAACTGGATGGCAGTTCAAGAATGATGTCATCTGTGTTTCATGTATCTTAGTCTACTGCACAGGATGACTTTCATATTCCTGATGCCAACACTTCCAGCTGCTCAGTCACACAGCTCACTTCAGCATGAAGCAACCAAAAACATCAGATGAAAGTGACTGTTCATCAGAACTGAAATATTCACACTTCAATAAGGAGCCATTTGGTGTTTGAGCAATGTGAGAAGAAAGTACACATTACAACAAATACTCACCAACAGTTTGATAATTTCTTAAGTCTTTTGGTATGCAAGTTTGTGAATGGAACAAGAAATGATCACTATAGAATTGTCTCCGGCTAATTCTACATTTACCATTCCTGAGCAATCTCATATATTAAACCCAATAGGCATAATGGAAACATCTCTGATAAGTCATTTTATTAAATCACAACCATGTATGTAGCATTCCATGAATTTATACAGTCTATACTGCTTCCTTTTGGAAATGAAACCCTTTGATCAATACAAGCATGGTGTAAATAACCAGTAATTGCCTTCAATTGTATTATTAAATATTTCTGTTAAATACTTTGCATAGAAAATTACACATTAGAACTTTTTGAATTATTTTTAGCTCTATTTTTTAACATGTTGTACTTCAAAATATTATTCCTGGTATAGTTTTTATTTTGTACATCTGCAGATGGAGATGCTGCAGAGAAAAGGCAACTCTGTGTATGTCAGTGACATTCAGTAGAGCAAATGATACATATGAAAACTGAGTTCCATGGTGTGGTCCTGGGGGAACCTCATGAAACTGAATAAGGATAAGTGTAGAGTCCTTAACCTGAGAGAGACTAATTCTATGCAACAGTGAAACTCTGGGGCTACTTATCCAGAAAATGGCTTTACAGAAAAGGACCTGTGAGTCCAGGTAGAAAACAAGTAGAACATGAGTCAGTAGTGTGCTCTTGTGGCAAAAAGGGACAATGTCCTCCTGGGCTGCATTGGCAGAAATACAGCCAGCAGGCTGATGGACATGATCTTTCCATTCTTCAACACTTATGAGATCATATCTGCTCATATTGTTTTGAGTTCCCAAGTGGAAGAAAGATATTAGTCTCCTGGAGTGAGGCCTGCAGAGGGGGTTCGAGTAAATGGCATGCTATGAGAGGCTGAGAGCTGTATTTGCTCAGTCTGAAGTGGGGAGAGCTCAAGGGAGACATAATTCTAACTAGATAAAAGGAAAAAATAAACAAACAAACAAACCATTACAATGAGAGTCGTCAGGCATTAGAACAGGTTACCCAGTGAGGTTGTGGAGTCTCCCTCCTTGGACACAACAAACTCAGCTGGCCAAGGCCCTGAATAATGTGATTTAATTGGGCCAAAGAGGAGGTTGGACCAGGTGGCCTCCTGAAGTCCCTTCCAACCTAAATAATTCTGTGATTCTGTGGTTTTATGACATGACACAGTCAGAGCTTTCTATTTGAAGGGCTAAAGTATCTGAAATTTCATCTTCCTTATGAAAACTTAAAATTTCAACCACAACTTCAAGCCATGAAGAAGCATCTATAATATTACCTATCATCATGTACGTGTCTAGAATCATATTAAATTTCGCTAGTGGTCAAGGCTGCTAAGTGAAGCAAATAAGGCATTTTATTCCCTTGGTAGTTACTCTCTTGTGTGGCAAACCACAGTACACGAAGAACCTTCACTGGAAAATTAACAAGTTATGTACCTAGGTGATCCGACTGCCAATACCTATTACGCAGCGTAGAGAATGGTAAAAATGTTCTGAGATTTCATCTATCTCACCTGGAAGTAAATTCTTTACTCTTAATCTAGTTTGATACTAAGCATATGAAAAAAACTATTCATTTAGAGTTATCCTTATAATCACAAAACACAAAGCTATATTGATGTTCCAGCTTAAAGTGTAGCCCATTTATGATGCTTCTAGAAAA
Organism: Antrostomus carolinensis; assembly: GCF_000700745.2. Lineage (NCBI taxonomy): Eukaryota > Metazoa > Chordata > Aves > Caprimulgiformes > Caprimulgidae > Antrostomus > Antrostomus carolinensis. The sequence goes on from NW_010287504.1 coordinate 30,130, forward strand.
ATGCATGAATTAATAAAAATTAAGACAAAATACAAGCAAATATGTATCTCTACTGTCAATTGTACAGTAAAAAAGGGATTATCATGTCTTCATTGGAAGCCATTGTTAATGATCAGCAAATGAAAATAACACACTATGCCACACTTTTTATTTGCCTTTTCATAACATATTGATAAACACAGAAGCAATTAAGATCCAGTTAAAATCATGTTCTTAATGGCAAGGATAGGGATTTGTTCTTTTCTCACTGATGAAAACTGTCTTGAAAACTTCCATATTCATTCATCCTTGGCACATCCATCATGAAAGTATGAAGATATTAGGAAGAAATATTAGGAATATTAGATATTAGAAAGAAATATTAGGAATACTAGATATTAGGAGGAAATTCTTCACTGTGAGGGTGGTCAGATACTGGAACAGGTTGCCCAAGGAAGTTGTAGCTGCTCCTCCCTGGAAATGTTTAAGGCCAGGTTGGATGAAGCTTTGAACAACCTGATCTAGTGGGGGGTGTCCCTGCTGATGACAGGGGGGTTGGAACTAGATGATCTTTAAGGTCCCTTCCAACCTTAATCATTCTATGATTCTATGTATACCATCCAGGCAGATTACAACAGTGAAAGCTCTGATAGGATTTTAATCTAGAGTAAAAACATTCTTCTATCAAATGTTTTTTAATAATATTAATGGTATACCACATACTCTTCTATTTTTTATTTTTTATTTTTTTACCAAATTAATTACATATCATATCCTTGGCTTTACATTTTAGCTTTGATTTTTTTCTTTTTTTTTCTTCTTAAATTTATTCCAAAACCCTTTGTATTAAGGTTTATAATGACAATGTCCTTTGTCTTTTGAAATCCACCTATGAGTTGAAATAGATTTTCAGATTCTGTTGTAATGCTTCATTTAAAAGTCAAAAATCTTCCTTGGAATATAAGAGCAGCTATTTCTTGTTTTGCTGCCTTTTATAGAAACTGTTTAGAAATCCTTTAAAAGCTGTTATGTGTCTATTTTCCATCGAAATTTTGGGATTGACAAGCTTGGGACATCGACCACCTCTCTAACATATATGAACTTTCCCTGCTATTAATGCTGATATGGTCTAAAAATGCTTACATATTACATGGTCCTTGTGGTGGTTTGGGTGGATTCACCCTTTCGCTTTCAGCTTGCAGCCAAACACAGCCTGCTCTATCACCCTCCCCTCCCCCCCTCACCCAGGGAGTAGGGGAGAAAATTTGGAAAGAAGGACAAGGAAACTCACGGACTGAGATAAAAACTATTTACTAATTAAAATAAAATGATAATGATAACAGTGATAACAGACTATACAAATGAGTGATACACAGTGCTCACCACCCGCTGATCAATGACCGGCCTGTGCCAGCTAACGATCCCAGAGCTGAGATGGTCCTGAAACAAAACCCCAGAAGAGTGAGCCTGAGCTCACTCAAATCAAAGGAAACTAATTATTTGTTGGGATCTGCACAGGGTAACACTCATGAGGATTAGAATATCAAACAGGATGACCTGTTGTTGTTCTAATGGCAACAGGTATTTTGAACCAATGGATTTTGTGGCAAACCTATTAATCTTTCTTCGTTCTTACTTTGTTATTTCTACTCAAGCAAATGATTCAGGAAACTTTATATTGTTTGATTCTTCTGTAGCGTACCCAGAAGTCTCTACATGTTTGTTATGTCTACTCCCTGTAGAGACTGGAAAGATAAACTGATTTTTAATCTGACTGTGGTACAGAGTTATCAAAATGAGCAACGTTTTAGCTCTGTTATAATGAATGTATGGATTTCTTTTGTGGAGAATGGTTGTTCTGAGTTTTTTAAATCCCATCTGGTACATTATGTGTAAGCTGTTAAACTTCTGCAGAACATTTAAAAGTCTTGATGACATTCACTGTACCGATGATTGCTTCTTATCAGGTGCAAATTCAGGAATACAGTTACTTCAACATTTAGGGAAATATCAGTTTCATCACAAAACATTATAAAGTGTTTGATTGATTACAGCTAAAGTCATTGTTTTCTTAAAACCAAAACTAAATCCACTAGATGGCAGATAACATTTAAAATATGTAGTAAAAATAAAGAGTTCATGAATTTAAAACTTGCTATTCTCCCCATTTATTAAAATATAGTCTCTGTGGAGCGTCTTTAAGTACTTGTTTAAATAGTGATAGCAGACAATGGGAGAATATAGCTATTTTTTTGACTATAACTTTTCTTACTTGTCAGTCATTTTGGTATAAATGTAGGATTTCCTTGGAAATTTCATTTGTGCTTTACATGACAGTTCAAAATGTTAAAGGAAAGGTTCAGCACTGCAGTATTGTTTGAAATAAGATCTGGAGAACTCAGTGTTAATGTTATTCTGCAGCAATATTATGTTTTTTAAAGTAATAAGGAACATTTCAAAACTGAAGAACAATGTTTTTATTGAACAACACAAACTATGTAAGGTAATTAGAGAAATTAATTTGGTTCCAGATCATGTAAGTGAACTGATGATCATGCAGCTATCTTGCTGTTGGCAAGAGTGTTCTGAGAAAATTTAAAAACAAACACTCTTATTGAAGTATGCTTCCACCATCACTTCTTTCTCATAAAGTAAGAATCTAAAAACTCTTAGAATTATGAGGCTGAGGGCCTGATTTACATGGAAATTTTTAATCAGTCTCATTCATTTCAAGAGGATTTAATGATGTACGGAGTATTTCACTGATTCAGTGTTACAGACAGACGGCATTTTGGGGAGATGAGCCTTTTCTTCCTTGATCAATTTATCCTCCTGTTTCCTAGATCAAAGAATAAATTTGATGCACACAAGCATTTGAAGAGTCCCGTGAAACACAGAGAATATGGTAGTATAGTACCAGAAATGAAACACATAAGGGAATAGATAAAAAAACTCATTCTAAAACAGTTCATTTGTGTTAGAAATCAAAATTTCATAAGAAAATCAAGAGAGTACTATTTGATATATTATCAGATAACATCAGATATCAGATATATAAATCAGATACCTTATCAGATATATCAGATATGATTTTTTATATACATGATTTTTTTTGTGTTTAAATTTTACACATTTCACATCACTTAAAAAGAGATATAAAAATAAAGCAATTCAGTGGTATTAAAGTTTTGCTTCGCCCCAAAAAACTTCTTTGGCATAATGAACAAATTTAAGTGGTCAAGTAAAACAAAAAGCACTTGAGACTTATTTGAATTCTTAAGGCTGTTATGAACGAGAAACACTCAGTGTGACTTCTTCAAGTTCTCTATTGATCAGAAAGATAATTTCATTTTATTTTGTAAGAAACCAGATGTTTATGCAGGTGGAATAGGCATATACCTTAATAAGGGACAAGGAAGGGACATCTCTTTTAGCTGCCCTTCTTCAAGTAAATTCATGACTGTGAATTCTAGTGCTCTATATTTAATTTCTTTTCAGTGATTGCATGACAGGGACTATCCACACACTTTCAACTAGCTATGATGAGGAAGAAAATGGTACTAAAAATATGTCAGGATGAAATGCATTCTCAAAATTGGTTCACATGTTCCAGATAATGCCAACAAGAAGTGAAGATTGGAGCCTTTTTGTCCTTGGATTTTTTTTTTTTTTAAAAAAAAAGCCTAAATTATTTACATGCACAGACAGTATTTTTAAGGTATAGTCTTTTGTCTAACAATGGACGAGCTTTTTGCTCACTTCAAGCTGATCATCGGAATTTATATATTAGGGGACACTTGAAATGCATATTATGTGAGATTTTCCTTTTGGTTAGATGTCCGTATATTAGGAAAAAAGAATTTTATACACATTTAAATATTAGCAAGATCTGTACGTAATATGATAATCTCACATGTTTCTAGTGCATTCACTTCATTTTTGTAAGTTACATCATAACTGAAATGTTGCTCAGGACATAGAATGTCAACTTGATTATTATTCTGTAGAAATGTATTCACACAAATGCAGAATAACTGGAATAGCAACACCTTCATGATTAACAAAACAGCTACTTTTCTCTTTTAATTATTTTAAAATTAAAGAAAAACAGAAAGGAAAAAAATACTTGGACCTGCAAGTATTCTATGAATCAAGTATCATCAATCCTATATGTTATCTGAAACTAAAACAGTTATTGAAGTATTTTAATACACCAGACAATCTTTAATCTACAAGCAAACAAACACCAAACATTAATATTTTCCTACAACAAGCATAAATTTATATGTATCTAACCCAATATGTAGAGAGATATACAGACATACACACACATGCTGGTGCTATTACATCTTTTTTACTGTCATTCACCTTTTGCTAATATTCAGAGGGAAAATATCTGTTGTCCTCACTGGAAGGTATCTTGTCTTCCTTTCATGCTAAGAAGAGGAATCTTGCTGTTTTGATACCTTCTTTTATTATGACTACTTTCTTAATATATTACAATTTAAATGGATTAGAGCTTAGTAAAGCACAGGAAAAACATGATGTTTATTATTAATTGAGTCTGGAAGATTTTCTAGCTTGTACCTGGTATTAAGTGAGCTGTAACCTTTATGGAGATTTATTATTAAAAAAAACCCAACCAACCAAACAAAAAACCTCAACCCAAACCCCAAACAATTGACCTTTCATTGTATTTATTTTCGTTAATGCAAACTGGTTCCAGTGACAGGCCAGCATATTAGGAAAACTGATTTTAACATTAGAAAAACTCTGCTGTTTAACTGTCAATATAGTATTCAATATCTTTCTAAAAATAGTGGATCTATTACTATGACATTTGATATTCAGAGAGTAGACTACTAATTTATATTATCCATTGTGGAAATGGCACTATTAGGACCAGGGACAGATTCTCCACATCTGTTTACAATAAACAACTAACACATCTTTGTTGGATCTTATTCCATGCAGGCATTCTTATGGAGCGCATACTTTAAGAAATATGCTACAAATAACAAATTTGTGTGCCACTTTTGGTGTTTTCACTCTCATTTAAAAAAAAATATATATGGAAAGTGTATAAAAAATTCAGTTAATTCTGGGTTGTTTTTTTTTACATGATAATGATGCTCAGTTTTGAAAGCAAACAGCTGGATACTGAAAATCAGAGGAATTTTCCTCTTGTGAACTTAATAAGCTACCGGAAATATAATTCCTTTTGAGATTATTTTTGCAGACTTTCCAGAAAGTAATACTCATCATACTGAAACACTGACAGGATGGTTTAAAATGAAGAAAAATTAGATGAGTTTAAAGAATCTTTTGGAAGTTTAAACCTCAACAGTGGCTGAAACTTTTAATTTCCTTGTTGTACACATTACAAAAGCAGAAGAGTAAAATTAACTTTCCTTCTTTGTGAGGTGAAATGTAAAACCAGCTTCATTTGTCATGAAAGAAATATGATTTCCTAGGCTTAATATATAACAAACCTGTCTGTGTTAGATTAACTGTTGATACTCTGAGAATCTGCATAAATACAACACTGTTACAGAACTGCAATCAATGCAAAGTATTGATTTGATAAGAGCACTGGAATTGTATTTTTAATCAGATGTATTTTTCCAGTATAGATGCCGTGTCATTGCCAAAACCTGGGATGTATGTTTCAAACACATTGTAAATTAGAATTTAATCAGACTTATTTTAACTCAAAGGAATATTACTGTTCTTTTTATTTTACTGTAATTTTACAAAATGCCTGATAATATTAGAAGAAAACATGAATTCAGAATTCTATTTATTACCAAAGAGTCTAGACACTTCTAAACAAATGCATAAACTATCCATCTGGTGGCTATAAAAGCCATCCTTACTGTTACTGATTGGCTAATTATAGACTGTTCTTCTACACATTCCTGCCAATGGTCACCAAAATGTTTCACTAAAAAAGTTTGCCATGTGTCAGTTAAATTATAAGAAATGCTGAACAGATATGGTGATTTTTATTTTATTTTACTTTATTATTTTATTTTATTTTATTTTTACAAAAAACGGTTGACAATCAACTTCTACAGAGTATGTCTTGCTCCAAACCAGAAAGACTGCATTAATGGAAAAGTAGCAAGTACAGTTTTGATCAAATCCATTAGTGCTAAAGCCTTCAAAATGAAAGCAAAACATGTCCATGCTGATAAAAAGATCTTTCATGCCAGTTGGACTTAGTATAACTTCCTGGGTGGTTACACATTTATACTAAGTGGTGTGTAGTTTTTTGGGGGAACTTAAACTTAAGGGACATCAGCACCTTTATCCCAGAATAAGAATGTTCATAAGAAAAATAATAGTTTAAATTCACTTGTCACGTGAATAATTTAACTGACGTGATTCAGGTCAGTATAACTTTCCCATGAAACCTTAAGTAATTTTCCAGACTTCCAGATTCCAAAAGCTTCAGTGTTCTAAAGGCTTGACAAAAACTTTTAATAACACCAGGAAAGAGAAAAAAGAGCATTAAATAAATAATGAATGCATTCTGTCTGTTATGCACTCCAAAAGCAGTTACCTGATAGTTCAACTTAGTTCATATTAGTAAAATGTCAAATTGACAAGATATGCATTACTATGTTGATGATTTACAATGTCTTTGGTCTTCCCCACATATTTACCCTTATCTTCTATGCCACAAATCAAAAAAAGTCCCATGCATTTTCCAAATCTGAAAAGAATAGATGAATTTTCAGTTTACACAGGACAGTCAACAAGTGTCTGTTTTACCTATTGCCTTCTCCAATTTGGATTAATCTATTGATGACCCAAGTTTTATAGATAAACTGATGAAGCACTCTTTTAAATTAATGATTATGACTATTTTGAATAGGTATGCTATTTTGAATATAGCAATTCATTATACTGTGTCAGAAAAGAATAAACTGATCATGATAGACTTGGCCTGAATCTGCAATAAAGAAAATTAAGAGTAATTTTTGATGTTACTTCAAATGTAGAAAACAGATGTTCTTGTTACTACAAAGACATAAAAAGATAAAACTAGGAGAAGATGAGAAGAAATGCGGGTGGTAATAAGAAACAGATATCAAATGGAATGCAACTTAAAACTTTGTCAACTTGTGAATCTTTTCAACGTCTCTTCAGCACAGCTATAATAGGAGCATTAAAACGATACGTTATTCTTATGTATAGATCTCCATATACATACATATACACATATGTAACATCAATCATTTTATTTGATTACTTCTGTGGTTCAGTTGTCAGAAAAACGATGCATAAGGCTTTACAGCTTACACCTAAGTCTTTATTAAGTCTTCTGAGTTCTTTCACTTGCAGTATATTTTAATCCTGTTAGGAAATGGACAGTGGCTGTATTGAATTCCACACATGAAATTAATGTGAAAATTATTATCAAAAAGGCAGAGGGAAATTAGCTAGCAGAAAAACAAAGAAAGAAACAAACAAACAAGCAAATACAGTTTGTTCAAAATTGCAAAACCATAGAGTCCACTTCTTCCCAACTGTTCGGTATTTCTACTATTGATCAAAGTCTGATTTGTAGTCTGCACATAATCAACAAATAAATCCAACATAATTAAAAGTGAATAGTTGCCTTCATATTTGCACAGTGATGGGTGATTATATGTAATTTTAGGGAGATTAGAGAAAGAAATCTGGGTTTTCTAATTTCACGCAAATATATTTTCTGGTAATAAGGGCTTCTTCCTTCCTCCCAGCCAAATAACCACATTCTAACACGCAAGGATATTACCATTTGACAGCAGTCAGCTCATTATTTCAGTGAATATTAGTTTTATTTTGAATTATAACTCTTTCAGTTAAATGAATTTTTAACTTTCTGCTTTGAGACCTGTCACAAAAGAAAAGTACATCTCATCTGATTTTAGCCATGTGCAAGGCTACTCTAGACATTTTACAAGGACTGAATAATATATTTAAGAATTTGTCTCTTCATTGTTCATAAGAAGAACGTATTTAACTACCTTAAACTACTGTCCAACTTTTACCATCTGAAGTTAGACTAAATTACTACCACACAAAGGAGCTACTAATATGTACATATCTCAGTCTAATCTGCAGTTTAAGTGTAATTTATACATCTGAAGTAAAAGATTCCGTTTTTTTATATATATGCCATCTAATACAAAATGTACTCAAATGTCATTTTTTAATCTGTATTAAAATATTTTAGCATATGTTAACACTAGCAGTTCCCCAGGGAATGTTCCTCAAAATGACTGACACAAATGTAAAATGTACTGACATAAGATTTTGTAGAATTAATGTGTTGAACAACCTTCCATAGTTCTAATAATAAAATATGAAGAAAGTATAGTGATAAAACTAAAAACTGCTGGTATGTTATAATATGTTTTAAGCAAGTATTTTTCTGTTTGTTTTGTTTTGTTTGGAGAAGTGTTGTCAGGGTATGCTTTCTTTCCATTTCTCCATATCAGATATTTTTTTGAGTGTTCAGGAACACTCAAAACATTATATACAGTATTTGATGCCATGGTGCAAGTTGATAACAGAAAGCTTTCACCTTTTTCCACACCATTGTGGAGGTTAGTGTTCTGCTTCCTCGTCATAACAAAATGTTTAAAGTCTGCTCCAGGGCATGACACATCACATTGTGACAATAGCATCAGAACATTTGCATAGAAAAATCCTATCACACTAATAGTTTTAAGCAAAATAGTGCAAGGTCATAACCCAACAATTTATTAAAGCCTGATTCAGAGACTATGGTTTCCATATTACATCCACAATAAATTCCAGAACACCAAAAGAGTCAAATGTTTGACTGCAACTCTACAATGTTTTTACAAAGTTTTTACAATGTTTTTACCTTTTTATAGCATAATTGTGCAAAGGCAACATTTATTTTTCATAACTTATATCACACTAATTTCTTGAAGAATAAATTTTCGAACTGCAAACATTTAAGAATTCCTGAACTTCACATACAGACCAATTTACTGATACTAACTTAGTATAAATATTACCTTCTCATTTAGTTTCTCTTTCAGAGGCTCCAGTCCTTTTAATGTCTATGATAGTTCTTCTGTCTCCTCAGCATCCTTGGTCTAAGATTCAATGTTTTTCCTATTTAATTATAATATAAACTTTTTTTCTTTTTTCTTTTTTTTTTTTAATGAGGGGAGGGAGTGGTTGCAAAAGACTTTCCTGATGACAGCTCTTCTCTTGTGTGGTCAGTCAACTTCTTCATCTCATGATACTTTCACTGTGCACTACTCTGAAAGCTGGCGTGCAGACACGTGGGAGGAAATGGGAAGCAAGTAAGCAAGCAGATGGCCTAGAAACTGAAAAATAGTAACATCAGATGCTTCTTGGCAGCAAAGAGGTAGAGATTTGGCATTTTTCCCACTCTCCAGTTGATAGTTTTATTCTTATTATGTGGAAGTTGAAGTCTTTCTCTTGTTACTGGCAGCCAGTTATTCATATTTCACATGTCAGTAAATCAGTAGATATCGATGAACAGGAATTATATCTATTGCTGAGTGATTATAAGATTATAAAAAATTGATTGATGTTTATACTTGAATTTGCTGACCTCTGAAGTCAGTGTTCAGGAAACCCTTTAAGATAAGTTTTTGCTTATATAATGGCAGATACATTGTTAGGAAAAAGCATGGTTGACAGCCTGGAAACAAGGCTGAAGGAATCATCTCATTGATTGCCTATCGCTTCCCTTTTGCAGTGGTATGTGCTCCCTGTCAAAGTACTGGCACCTTCTTCAACACATATTCTCCCTGTGAAACTTTCCCTAGTATTTTCTTTCATCCTTTCTGTTGATTACTGATATGTTTGGCTATTCTATAGTTCTTCCAAGACCATACAGTAGAAGATGAATGCTGAAACACAGACTGCAGAACCTGCATTCAGCTATAAACGAGTCTGAACAAGAACAAGCTGTTTGCATACAAGATTATATAACAATAGACCAGAGTTTCCTGCTGTCCATGGGAAGAAAACTATGCCTGGTACTGAAAAGTAGTATAAAGAAAAAGTGATCATTTAGAAACTGTGACTTGTTTAAAATCAGAGGCCACTATTTTAAGTGCTTTGATGGACTGGATGGAGAAAGACATGAGCATGTATCTTTTAGTGTTTCACATTTGACAAACTTTATATGTCCCTTAATGCTGCTGTTTTGTAACGTGTGACCTGAACCATATACTGCAAGCCCAAATATGAGGAAGATGAAACCATGAACTTGTCTTCACATATCCTTATGCACAAATTATCTAGAGATGAATAACAGGGCATCAAATGTCCTGCCACTCATGTCTGGTTTTGGGTTTGATTTTTTTTCCCTGTTGAGGACTATTATGGCTTACCTAGTTGATGAATCAAATATTTTACTTTTATTCTTTCCTCAATTAAATTTGGAAAAATTAAACAGTGTATGGACTGCTGCTACATGATAAGCTTGATTATTTTTTTTAAAACTCACAAAATTTTCCAATTTTCACTTGAAACTCAAGAAACAACAAAAGATAGTGAAATCACATCATAGTTTCATTGATTTGTATTAAGATCATTTACAATAATAAAGTTTCATTTTCCCCATATTTTTCTATATATACTTAACCATAATGTGTTTTAGGGTTGGTTTTTTTTGTTTCATTTTGAAGATAACATCTCTGAAATCATATCTTTCTTTTGGCTTAGTACACTTTTCACACAGTGTTCATGGGTGCCTTGTTCTCCTTTATCCTGCACACATTTTCCATGCTGTTGCATTAGAATTTGTTTCTGCTGCTTATTTTTTCTCTTTTTTTATTAACAGATAATGATTGACATATGAAAGAAATGTATTATAAAATAACAGTAGTAATAAAGCAATAGAGAGAAGATATAATTTATCCAAAAGTCTCGAGGCCAGATAAACAAAGTGTACAAAGAAAATTTAAATTATTTATGCATTTTGGACAATTAAACCACAAAGATAATTTGACTTCTCTAATGATAACTGTAGGTTTATATGTTGGGTTGGGAGGGTGTAGGGGGGGAGGGGAGTGCTACAGTGGCTGTAAAAATCTTCATTGAGCCAATTAGCAATAGAGAAATGCCTCT